>NW_019737389.1:25939-74156 GCF_002891405.2 Cryptotermes secundus
GTGCCACTGTCGCGCGACGGGATGTCTTCCTGCAGGGGGCAGCCAACTTCTTCTGGGATCCACTCTTTTCCCGCGTCGAATTCTTCATATTCCGCTTCTTTCAGTCCCTACGCCTTTTCTTCTTCGGTTCTCCGACCGGCATTACTTCGGCGTCTTGTATGGTTGCCTCTCGTAAACCCGCCGCCTCAGGTTTCCTGTTCGCTGAGGCCGGCTTTTCTCCTTCTGGACGTGCCTCTGTTTCTCGGTAGGCCATCGTCACTCTGACCGGTATCACTGTGGGGACGTTCTTTTGTTGTGCCGCTGCAGGTTTCGTTTCCACTGAGGCCGGCTTTCCTTCTTGTAGACGTGCCTCTATCTCTTGACAGGCCGTCATCTCATTGTGGTTGGCATTCACCCTTTTGACGGTGAGAGGGTAGTGTGGGGGCCTTAATGCACATGCCGGTGTTCGCCCTCCTCCGCCGGCCGCCGCTCGTTTCCCGACGGTTGGGTACCCTTCCTGTTAGTAGGGGCAGTTGATTACGGGTATCTAGCATTGTGCGTTACGTCACCGCGGAGGGGAGTGGCGGGGCGGGAACTCGCCTATTACCGTAGTAACGCGAGCGTTACGTTACCACCACGTACCGCTGGGGAGGTAGGGGTGATCCATAGCTCAACATGTCACAGTATATTCTCAGATCATACTGCGTAGGTGGGTGGACAATATTAAAATTGATCTTAAAGAGATATGGTGGGGTGGTATAAATTCGATAGTTCTGGCTCAGGACAGGGACCAGTGGAGAGCTTTTGTGAACACGGTAATGAACCTTCGGGTGCCATAAAATGCTGGGAAATTCTTGAGTAGCTACAGAATTGGCGGCTCCTCCAGAAGGACTCAGCTCCATGAGTAAGTAAGTAAGAAAATAAGTATATTCTCAGATGTCGATCATAGTGGCCGCGTGGCCTAAAGTATGAACTGTCTTCGCTCGCTCGAATGCCAATCAAAGGCAGCAATGTCTGTGTTTGTGTTGTCCTGTATGTAGGTAGCAACTTGTGACTGGCTGATCACCCGTCCGAGTCCTATCGTCTGTGTAAAAATATTAGGAAACTGAAGAAGAGGCCAGGGTCAACAAAGGGCTATAGTGCCATTGATGAATGAATGAAAACATTCCAAGAGAGGCGATTAATAAAATTATAATATCAGGTGATTATAATGGCGATAATGAACATTATCGTCATATATTTTAGTAACGTTTAAAATATAATTATAAGGGGTTAAAACAGAACTTTCCTTTACATGCATATAGTCCTACGCCAAAGTGTCATTTTTCTTTGGCTTGATGTTTATAAATTATTCTTGCAGTGTGGTGTTTCTAAACACTTAAAAAATTGTATTCGATATTTTGTTATAGTTTAAAGGTTTAAGTTTCCTACAGTTTCATCGAGGTTTATAATACTAATATTAAAACATGGTCAAGGAGAAAGATGAAAGTGGGGTTCAAACCGATGTGAATACGTTCTGCGTTGTAACGTCGTACAGTTCGGAAGCAGTTCGAAGTTCCGAAAGAACATACAGCCTCCATCATCAGTCTCGAACAAAGAAACGAGCAGAAGTAGACGACAAGCCAGAATGCCTTACTCTGCATGATGTTAAAACTCAAAACATTTTGCCTGAATGCCGCCACTGAAGAAGAAGTTTGTTTGTCATTCGCGTCGCGTTTGTTGTAATGTCATATTGTGTTCACATACATGGAGGCATTTCCTGGACCGAGCACGTGATCGAGCCGTGCTGGAAGCCTATGCGTTAAGTTTATTATGCATTTTGCAGGGGATAAGGTAATGGTTTGCAAAACACGAGACGAAGTGATTCTGTATCAGCGTACGTTACCACAGACGGTATTATTTTTAGGAAATATGTAATGTATTTTTTTGGTTTCTTCTGAAGTTTCCGTGCGGGTTTATGATGGAGGGGCTGGTATGCTGTAATAGCAACACACTAGTCCAATGGATATTAAATTCCCCACACAGCCAGAAACCTGTCTAGTGTTGTAGGCTACGCGTCAGTACTGCTTTCGAAATATTCCGTCCGTCTTATGCAACTAGAGCAGACATTTATGCTCGTCGTTTGTTTCTTCATTTTAGAGCGCATAGAGTTTCTACATGCATTCTTTCCTATAATGATTGTTGCTAAATCATTGCAAGTACAAATCTTCTGTTGACAAAGTTAATCAATATTAGAATATATATTGAACTTCATATGGATATTAAATCCCGTATTAAAGTAGGTGTTATTGCCATGCATATGAACACTACACGTTTCCTATTCTAAGATGGTTACTTAAGAGCTTTGTCTTTATCCAGATTATATATAGTGATGGATGTTAGAATTATTAAAGGAAATGGCGTGATCTGTGGAAAGATAATATGAAGAGACAACCGAAATACTCTGAGAAAATGTGCTGCACTTTCGGCCTTTTTCACCACAAATCCCACATTACCGGACCTGACCTGACCCGGGCCGCCGAGGTGGGAAACCGGCAGCTGACCTGCTGAGCTGGAATGGTCCATTTTGAGCTCACTTCCCTAACGCAGTCTTATGCGATATCCGTACTGTCTTTGTGTGTGTGTGTGTGTGTGTGAATCCCACCCTCCTGCAGAAAGAGTCTTGATAACATTCGGCATCTATATTGTGATATCTTACCCCGTTTCAAGGTGTATCTCACAAATCCATCTCATCAGTCTATGTGTCTCTATATGTATCCCTCCTTTCGTTGCTAGGCAAATACAATAGAACGCAATAGAATAGAATAGAACAAATACAATAGAACGCAATAGAATAGAACAATAGACGCAACAATAGAAGAATTGTTGGACGCTTGCGTTTGTGGATCTGTCTCTCTGCTAGGTAACACCTCGATAGAGACTTTCCAGCGTCAAGGAAGTATTATCGGATGCGTCGTTTCTGTGCTGTCAGCTTCAAATCAAAGGAAATAGGCGATTGGATCTTCCTAGAATTTCTTGTTGCTTCTGTTTCTCCGAATGTAGCGCACAGCATTTATAAATGTAGTGAGAAATTTACGTGAAGATTAAGTCCAAGTTTATCAAATTTCAGCTCACATGCGTAAGTGGGTGTCTAAATACAAATATAAAATTACACTTAACAAAGCTGTGATTAGGTCAGTTATGACTTATGCCTGTTCCACGTGTGAGTATGCTGCAGACGCTCACATCCTAAAATTGCAGCGCCTACAGAACAGAGCGCTAAGCGCTATTGGAAAACTTGGCAGGTTCACACCAGTCCTCGAATTGCACGTGGCTTTCAAAATTCCTTATGTGTATAACTACACAACTAATTTATGTACGACATAGGCAGAAGTAAAGATAAAGCTGTCCCTGTAACAGGCCTTGGAGGTTCATGTGTTCGTGAGACGCCGAGGCTCCCACATTTTCTAGACAATCAGCTAACAGATGGCGGTATGTTTGTCAGCCTTACGCGCCGGCCGCCCTTTACCCCCCACGAATATTACTGGTACTCATTTCTGTTAGAGGCTGAGTCGACCCCAGGGCCATAGTGCGGCTCAAAGGATTAGGTCGGTCACAAAAAATATCAGTAGAATAACTAATCAATACCACACAAAGAACAACTCTGTTGGCGAGGCCCAGCAGCAATTTACTTGACTGGATTAGAGTTAATTAGGAATGATGTGTGTGTGTGTTTGTGGGAAGGGGAAGAAGGGCCAGTAGGGGAGTGTCAGCCCGAGTCACCCCCATTAGAGCGGGAATGACCAGTATTAGTCGTCGGACGCCTCCTATCGTAGAAGAGGAAGCTCCATTTCAAAACATGTAAAAGCCCTAGAAAGGACAAGAATATTGTCATGGGTTTCGACCGTACCCGAAACCAAGACTGACTGTGATGACGAGGGCCAGCAGCAGTTTACCTAGCCTGAAGAATCTTGACTGACTGACTGTTAAATTGCTGCTGACCCTCGCCAGCACAGTGACCCAACAGGTTCCACGAGACCTGTGACTACATTTTTCTTGGTCTTGGGTTCCATAGGCTTTCAGTCTTGAGTGGTGTGAAGGCTCCCAGAGCAGTCAGACAGTAAAATATGGTCATGATTCTCATGGGAATCAGAACAAAATTCAGCAGAAAATTAGCAGGCAGGCAGTTAGAAAATTCAGAAAATCGACAGCCAGTCGGAGGCCGGGGTCAAACGGTCAACAATCTTGAGTTGCATTGTTAGTAGCCGTTAGCTAGCAACGACAAGTGAACAAACGGAGAGCCTTATGTGTGCTGTAGTTGTAGTGATTCGGAGTGTATAAATCGGTGAGACTGTTATAGTTATTTGTAGTTACGAGTTATAAGCTTTCAATAAATCCAATTTTCGATACAAACTCCATTTCTTGTCACTAACAGGCGGCAAGACTCTTAATTGTAAGAGCCTTCATAAATTGTTCTAAATAATTGTATAACACTTCAAACTAAATATTTTTTCATTTTATATTTTGGAATTCACTCGCGAAAACTGCCGGGAAGTCCGGCTGGTCGCATGCGACTCGCGTGTTCACATCATTGGTTTAGGCAATCGACAGATAAATTGTAGCTCAGACTATGAGATTCATATTGTGACATGTTGCGCAAAGTCGAGCCCCCCCCACCAGCAGTGACGCGGCGGGTGAGTCAGCGCTCCCCTCCCACCCCTCAGCGGTAACGTAACGCTCGCGTAATAGGCGAGTAATCACCCCGCATCCTGGCAGCCATGCGCGGTGACGTCACGAGCGGAGCCGAAGATAGCCGAGCCCCGTAACCGGGTAACTATGCAAGGCGAATCAACAGCGGTGACGTAACCGGACAGCGTGGCTAGCAACAAGGGTGCCTATTACGTGGCCGTATTGTCCGATCGAGGCTACATAGGGAGCAGCGAAGGCTATTCACAGTTAGTTGTACTGTAACAGTCGTCGAGTCGAGTTGTACTGAGACAGTCAGCGAGTCCTGGAGCTACCGCCGAGTTAGCCAGCAACTAGTCAGTTGTATTGTGGCATTTTTCAGTGTACCAATTGTGATACTGCAGATAGCAGTAATCGTCAGATTGTAATTTGGGTGATTGTAAGTGCGAATGTGAAATAAAATTCGCTGCATCAAATACAGCGTGAAGTTATTTGTCGCGATATACGCCCGATACGCGACAACTGGTGTCAGAAGTGGGATCAGTAACGCAAACACGTTACAATATTGTTGGATATCTCAGACGTATGCTTTATTTAGACTATTCGGTATTAAGGAGTGGATTGATTTAAAAAAAAAACGAAGGAACTTCTCAATTGCAGAAATTATAAAACGTTGAATTATAAACAAGAATTGTGAGTAACTAAGGATGTAGAACGTTGCGATGGGGTATATTTAAAGTCTCTCTACTGTAAAAGTGACTGATGATAAAGATGGAAGATCTCAATCAGGGTAACATGTTTGTAGGCCAAGATTTGAATCCTGGATCTGCGAAATACGAAGCACGAGAGCCAAGCACTACATAGTGATCTAGGATGTTCTATATATTTATTTGTCTTCTCACGTTTCTGAAATATGAATGTAAATGTTTGTGGTTGCCATTAGAAACGTATGTGCAGAAGTTACATGTATTCGTTTGATCACTTTTCAGCATCCGGCAGACATGCTAAACATATTCCAACAGGATCTGTCATCCATCTTTAACACTTCTGGCTTCCACTCACTGCAGTTTCTAGCTTCCAGTATTAAGAGTAGACTACAAGGTTCACGGGCTGTTGCCCCCAAAACGTTGCAGGTAACAAGTAATATCACCTACGCAACATTCCCACATTGCGTTGTGGAGTAAATACCTTTATTCTGTAACGGGACAGTAATAGTGCACTCTACATAATATGACTTACATTTACTTACTTTAATAATAATAATATCACGTACGAGGGGTTCGCGTGACGAATACTAATGGGTCCTGGATTGGATGATTGGATTTACTGACACTTTGATTACAATTACAATAAATTATGACAGCTCACATTCAATGGATGCTTCATTCCTTGCTGGACTACGAGTGTCTTCTCTTCCATGGTGACTGACTTGGTTCTGATTAGAAATTAGTCACTTCTCCTTGAATGACGAATGTTTAACTCTCCTAGCGTCTGAGTCTAAGTCTCATTTTACGCCCGGCTGTCAGTCGACCAGTCTGTCTTGGCATAAAGCACCCATCAGGGGCTTGCGACCAGATCTTTGTTACTGTTTGACAGTTACGGTCTTCTTGTTTGTGGGCGCCATCTCTGACCAGAGGACTGGTCTGTCGTTTGTATATGCCGCTGGTCCTTGCCAGCGCAGTCCTTCTCGGGTCCGAGTCCCAAATTTCAGACTTCCTTTTTCGTCGCCTCCCACGACTCGCAGGGTCCCCGTGGAGGTATTCCTTCTAGCGTTCTCACGTGTCCTCCCTTTTATATCGTCGGGAGAACCGAACAGAGACCATCACCTCGAACACTTAATTGTCATTAGTCTGTTTTATCCGTTACCACGGGAGTCTGTCTAGCGACTTGCTACCTAACAACGGAGGTCTCACTGTTGACTGCGTAACCTCGAAAATACATGAAGAAAGCAGTCTTTTGGGATTTTGCACGGTGTATATGTAGTGTTAACTGACGTTCCTCCTAAACGTCGGTTAACACCACATATACACGGTGCCAAATCCCAAAAGACTGCTTTCTTCATAGTCACCGCCGTGAAAGCCTCAAATCTTACTTGAGAATACATGTTTACCAAAGCCTTGTCTAGCAATTGTTTGTTCCGGCTTTCAGGCGTCATTGCACACTCGTTGTTACGGAAACATATTTTAAGGAGCCGTTGTCTAGCAACGGATTATTCCATCACAGTAAATTAGGCCTCCGTGCCATGGGTTAATCGCATTGAATCTTTTGTAGTCTTTCTATGTATACTGCAGAGCTTCTCTTCATACTCGTTAGCAGATCAGTTGCAACTGACTTCTTTACCTAGTGTTCGTCGACTCTCTTCCTGCTGGTGGTCGCACTGTTGTCACCTCTAAACAATCGTCTCGTGGTCTGAGTGTCGTGAGAATTGGGCTCCATTTCTCCCATCGGAGAGCAATAGACCTCCTCTCAGGGTCTTTTACGGGCCTTGGACAGGCAGGTGAGCAGAACAAAATTAGATACGCAGCAAGTCACTAAGCACTTAGTTAACTTTATTATTCTTAGCTTCATATGATACTAGTTTGCACTCATCCACATTACGAATATAAACTGTTGAGGTATTCACCAGTACACAATTTCTTTTGTTTTTGTCCTCTGACGGGAAACAGTGACCTACGTCTTACACGTTTAGTGGTCCGTAGGCTTCTTCTTTCCGCTACAGAGAGATGCGCAATATCACGCGAAACACTATCATAATGCAGTACACAATTAGTAACAGTTCCGATAGGCTGTTTATTCCCGGTGCTTTCCCGAGTTACAAATTGCAGCCAATCGTACTACTTTTTAGGATCGCATCATGCATTCTTCTAGAACGTTCTATATGACGCAATATACTCTTAGACAAAGAAAATTCTGGAACTCCAAAACTTAACAAGATGTCACGCCATATATATATAATACGAGTATATGTACATATATATATGGGAATTAACCGTCAACACAACAAATATACTCAGTTTTAATTTTTGACAATTCGATCTTTATTCCTGCTATACATGTTTCGATCGTAAAAGCCATCATTAGGTAATTATATATATTTTTTTTCATTAGCACTACAGGCCCAGTGGACCTAGGCCTACCTCCATGAACTTCTCCGTTCACTTCGGTTCTTCTAGATCTTACACATTCAGTAGGATTTCGAGGGGGGGGGTGACCAGCTGGTCGCAAGGCCTCTACCTGTACACAAACACAGAAAAACGCACACACACAAACTAAACATCCATGCCCTGAGTGGGATTCGAACCCACGATCCCGGTTTCCAAGCGAGCGAAGACAGTACATGCCTTAGACAGCTCGGCTACCGTGACCGGCGGTAGTTAAATATAGGAATACGTTTAGTTATTGAACTACCGATATGGATCCATATCAGTACAACGTGTCGTATTATACACTAACATAAATTTTGCCTCCAGTTTTTATTTAATTTCTTTTAATTCGCTTAGTGTCGGGTGGAATCCAACTGGGTCCACTCGGCACGGCGGCCACTGATTGGCCTATTGTAACCTGCTCCGGGTAATTATGATAATGGAGAATTTGGAGGAATGAAGTTTGGGAAGGGAAACCGAAGTACTCGGAGAAAACCCTCCCCAACGCCACTTTGTCCACCACAAATCGCACTTGACCAGACCCCGGGATCGAAACCGGGCTGCCCTGGTGGGAAGCGAGCGACTAACCGCTAGAACTATGGCGCGGTCCTTTGCCTCCAGTTGGTGTTACAATTAAAATAGAAATACATAAATAAGATAAAAGATAAACGTAAAAGGCATACGATATATCAAGATTAAAACTTAAAGTATTAAAACTGAATATATTTGTCCTTTTGAAGGTTAACACAATTCCTATATATATATCTGGAACACGAAACAGTATGTAACCAATGAAGATGTTACGCCATATTGCTCAACTCTCTACATAGCGTCTAGTCTCCCGAATAATATTGTGACGCGTTACCCTACGTCCATCACCGCGACAACCGCTACAATCGGAACGGACACGTCCACGACAGCGAATACGTGGAGATTGTGGAGTTCCCGCAGCAACAAATAGTAGCAACGAATTGTCGTTGAGTAACAACGGATGAGACGAAACGCGTTACCGGTGTAATCTACAAGGAGCGTTCCCGAAGCAACGGATTGCTGAACACGTCAGATCGAAACTTGGCGATGGGTGTCCTCTAACGAGAGGGCGCCCCACAGAAACAAGACCGAAAATGCCAAACAGTAATAAATATCTGGGCATGAGCCCCAGATGGGGCTCGACACCAGGACTTACTGTCTTAATGACCGTCAGTCGCAATGTGACTTGGACTTGGACTTGGAAGCATTGAGTATTGAGAACGAGACAATCTTGGGATAGCTGCTGCCAGAGACAGTTGAGATCCAACCACGGCCAAAGATAGTTGAGACCTAGCATTGGAGTACTGGGCCAGAAGTCAAGTGGTAATAATTGTAAGGTGTGTGAGTGTGAGTTTCCAATAAAAATTCGCTAAATCCGAGACCCACGTCAAGTTATTTGTCGCGTGACATATCCAACACGTGACAACTGGTGTCAGAAGTGGGATAGGTTCGGATTAATCGGATCGAATTTAAAGGATTGGACTTGCACACGTGACCGACAAGATCGAACTTGAAACACAAAAACCACCAATAACACGAGAAATGGAGTCGCAACAAATGATGGAACTCCTGCTGGCTATGCGAGAAGAAGCTAGCAGCAACCAAGCTAACACAGACGCCGCTGTGCGGTTCATGCAAGAAAAGGTGGAGATCGGCCACAAGGAATTGCTGGCCAGATTGAAGTCCGACAAATAGGCCAATATGAAAGCATGGCAAGAAGAAATGACCGTCATGAGAGATAAAAGGATGAATGCTAACCACAATGAGGCGTTGGCCTGCCAAGAAATGGAGGCGCGTCAAGAAGAGAGAAAGCCGACCTCATTGGACAGGAAACCTGAGGCGGCACACAGAGAAAAGATCCCCAAAGTAGACGCCGAAGTAATGCCGGCCGGAGAACCGAAGAAGAAAAGGCGCAAGAACCGAAACCTGATGAATGAATGAATGAATGAATGTGCCATCAACAATAGAAACTTCGTGCCAGCTGATGTCGGGGCTGCAGTTCCGCGTGGCGTTGGAACCCGTGGCTATTACCATATCCTTCTGATGAGGAGATCGTTTGAGTGTCCCATTTAGCCTTAGGGATTTTACAGACACACACATACACTTGAAAGGTAGCTAATTCTCTAATACCAGAGCCCAAAGATTAAACACCCGTAATACCAAAGAACACCACTGGATACAACTCTGAGCCACCTCAGCCTACCTTCCATCCTCACGAATTATTTTTCCAACATCAATCTTTATTATGCTAATTCTGTTCTTCGGATGTAACACTGTGTGATTGCGGGCAATGATGCCGATATTGCAGAGGTACACTATATGCTACTTTCCTCTTCAGGGTCGAAGTTTGGTGGTTGGTGAGTTGCCGGCACACTGAAGATGGGGGCTCCATATATCTGAAATATCAGCATCATGGCCCAAAACCACAAATGTTTTTCTTACCAAAACTCTTTACTTACATAATGTGTATCATATACACGTATATGATGCATCTCCAGTCCATTGTACCTCCTTTGCCGTACAATACTACCCACATGACTGCTTAAATCACAACGTTTCTCGTTTCGTAACACCATCTTCCATTTCCATCATTATTCCTCTTAGCTCTAATCAGTTTCTTGAGTGCTGTTTGCCAGTTGAAATTCATGTTCTCCATAGCTCAAGCGGTTGTTCGCTGGCTTCCCAGCGCGGCGGTCCGGGTTCGATCCCGGGTCTGGTCAAGTGGGATTTGAGGTGGACAAAGTGGCGCTGGGGCGGGTTTTTTCCGAGTACTTCGGTTTCCCCTGCCAATCTTCATTCCACCAAATTCTCCATCTTCATAATCACCCGAGGCAGGCTACAATAGGCCAATCTATGGCTGCAGTGCCGAGTGGACCCAGTTGGACTCCACCCCCCACTAAGCGAATTAAAAGAAAAAAAGAACTATATTCCACGACCATAGAGAAGCTGGAAAGACTTATTCTTTCCCTTTCTTCAGTATTCGGAATGTAACGAAAATGACACGATCATGTTTGTTTGTAAGTTTTGTTGCTTAAAATGATTCTTTGCTTATTGCGACTGTGTTCTATGATTTTTGTGGCACGTTTACGTATGTAACTAGCAGCATGCTGAATTCTAAATTGTTGCTACCATGCGTCGTGTCCTACGCCGGTTCTTTACGGCGAATTAACCTTGCAGAGGTTTGAAAATCCCACCAGCCATGTATTCTTCCGTGTTTCAGCTTTCGTGCTAAACATAGAATCATACTAGAAATAGCCTTTCTTTACCTACATGTGCGCCATGCTGGTCGCATGACTACGTAGTTACTCGTACGTATGAGAAGAGGATTAGTATCACCATCAGGTAAGCTGTATACTATTGTGCTTTTATTCACTGTGTTCAGTAATACTTAGCGTTGTACAATTACGAACACAATCTGCGTGTGTCAAATGTTACTGGTAACAGGCACATGTTGGGTTATTTATTTACTGACTAAGAACAACAAAGTTTCTGTTTCCTGCAACTGTGTTAGATTAGGACGGTGTAACATTATGTGTACATTTTTATTGCTTTGAAACGTTTCACTTCCTAACTTAGTACAAATGATGAGTTAATACATTAAATAATTTCAATGTTGTCCGTCTAGGTAGCGTTAAAAATCTGTGCTGTTTTGAGGTTTCATTCCTCTATCAGAGATGGCACTTGCAATTTTGTATTTTAAAATTCAATGGCGGTGGATCACATTTTTGTCGAACTTAACAGGCATTGAAAATACCGTATGTGGATATGTTTTCTGTTTGAGTGTGAGAGAAGGAATTTAAGATATTCAGTTACGGTTCATTGAACTCGTATTCCAGTTATAAATAGTTTGATTGAGGAAGAGCAAATCTCAAGCGTTGGAATTGAATGGGTAGTATTTCTAGCTTATTAAATTGTTGACGCCGTTTTATCACAACTGCAGCATGATATAAGTGAATTATACTGAAATACAGATCTGATCACCTGTTCATTGATTCCGCGTTTAGAATGGAGTAGAATGTGCAGCTGTTTTAAGGTTAATGATTAAAATAAGTGGATAGTACAAATTGCAGAAAATTTTATATTGCAGTCCTTCATACAAAGCAGTCATCATTGAATAATCATGTGTAATGTAATAAACCATAATGTTTTTCTCAACAAGAATGTTTTTCACATGGTTAAGTAACGTAAATAGTGATGGCATTCAATACAACTTTTCACCTTTTCATGTATTTATTTATACTTGTGCAGAATTTTGAATAATGAGTTGTTTTGATCTCTTAAGTAATGGTTGGAAGCATGCAGCATACACCAAACCATGAATTAGATGAAACAGGAATTAAAACATTTGTGTACAGTCGTATGAGTAGGTGTATTGTTTTTGGACTATGATGATGAAGCTTAAGTTGTTTGTAATTAGAATTTCATTAAGTTGTTTGTAATTGGAATTTCAGTGACAATTAATTTTGCTATGAATGCAATGAAAGGTTATTACAACATACTAGCTTCAATATGGAAATTTTATAAGCTGACCTAAAACCATATAACCTGGAGAGAGTTCATCCAGACAATCCTAACCTAACATTAATCAAATGTATATGAAGTAAACAAAATGAATCAAGACCTGAAGTAACCTATCCTCATGGTGATCAAAAGTCTATGAAATAAATTGAATGAATGTAGGATTTGAGGTTCTCACAGCAGTGGTTATGAAGAGTCCTATTATGGGAAGTAATGCCATGTAGTTTGTCAACCAACATTTCAGGGGAATGTGTTGCCTCCATCTTCAGGGGACTGCACGGCATTATATTCCAGAAGAAAGATCTCTTCTTTCTAAATGAAGCAAGGCCTGAAGAAACTTATCCTCATGTTGGTGATAATTGCACAAAATAAAGTAATCCAGACCTAAAGAAACTCGTCTTGCACTGTTGGATTTGAGATTCTGACCATCAGTATGAAGAATGTGGTTGCTTGGGTTGTGTTGCTATATTTCTTAGAGGAACATAATTGCCCAGTCTTCAGGGTCAAACAGGAAGTGAAGCAAGAAACCAGCAGAATCAGAGGCAAGCTGAGCTGAGGTTATTGCTTGCATCAGCTTACCCTTGGTAGCTGAACATGTAGGCAGTATGTTCCTCTGAAATCAATGGTGTTACAACCCAGAGGACTCTACTTTCCATGCTAAAGTTGATCATATGCTCTGCAGGAACTCTTGACAGTTATCTTTGGAAAGTTGTGTTTCTCCATACTTACATTCCCCTGTTGATATTCCCTTTAGTTTACATGGTTACTTTACTTCAGGGATGACAGCTTAAATAAAGATCTTACCACACAACAGTACGTGGCTGTCACGTGACATGTTTCCTGTGAGTGGGTTGACATCACACAACAGTAATGGGTAGCGATCACGTGATATGTGTTTACGATGATGTGTGTTGTCTGTCCCTAGGCTATATAAATGAGTGTCATCGTTCAGTTAGTCAGTTCTCAGAGTGAGTTCTCGGAGTTAACTATGAGAGAGAAATAGTAGTGGTGGAAGCAAGTGGATTGGAACCAGGACTACAGAAGAATACAGGAGGTCAGCCTATGAGAAATGTAAAGTGTGATTGGAAGATTTTATGTGTAATATTTATAGTGATTTGAAGTGACAGTTTCTGTGTTGAGATCCGTTGCAAGGAGAAGACTAGTGGAAGAAAGAGAATCCTAATGCATATTCAACGGTGAAGTGGAAAGTGTGTAAATCAGCGATAGCGCTGTATTGCCTGTATTTAAATGTAATTAGAGAGCGTGTAACCAAAGTGTTGTAATAAATCCAATCATCCGAACCAGAACCCGTCATTTGTCACACGTACCATCATAAGCATGACAGTATGATTCTACGCTTAAAATAGAAATATTAGTCATCAGTCAGCTTCTAAATACAAATAATATTTTCTTGGCAGAAATTTCCAGCAACATTTGTGTCATGTAAGGATATATGTTCAACCAAGCCACTCAAGTTTCAATCAAGAACTGTAAATTAAATCACATCAAGCCCTGATAATTCTTACTGCTAGAATGACTGATAACTTGTCTTTTGTTGGTACCAGTAAATAAGGACTGAAGGAGTCAGAGTAGACAAAGCTGCAGCTTCACATTCAAGACATTCAGCAACATAGAAAATGGCTTTATGATGGGAAGTCGTAATATTTTAATTATCACCATAAGAAAATCATAATTCCAAAACATTCTGTATATGAGGTAGCCCATTTCCTGAGCTTGCCAAACAGTCAAATTTTCCCATGCCAAGTGGACAGAGGGAGCCACTGTAAGGGGCAGAAGCAAAATGGTGACGTCATTTGAGAAAGTGAAGGCTCATGCTGTGATATGGTTCCTGCATTTGCAAGGGAAGCCTGCCAGGGAGATCCACGCCCAGATGACCGCTGTGTATCAGGAAGGTGTACCATCATATGACACAGTGGTCAGGTGGAAGAAGCTCTTTCACTGTGGACAGACAAACCTTGAAGTTGAACCCAAAAATGGAAGACCGTCTCTCGCCAAGGAACTGGGAATTGTGGCATAGGTGGAAGCTTTGATCCTATTCAGTAGTTGCATAACTATCGAAGCTGTTGTTCCTGAGATCTGCATTAGCCATGGGTCAGTTTTCAACATCCATGATGAGCAGGGCCTGGATTTTCATGACATGTCATCTTCTTTCCCTTTATCGTATTTGATGCCCGTAAATATATAAATCCCGGAGATGAGATTAAGATGCCTAAAGCAAAGCCATCTAAATCGTGTTATTTAAAGCAGATTGTAGCTGAATTTGTAGATGATATATTTTCATCTGACAGTAACATTTTATACTGTAAGATGTGTGACACAAAATTAATGGCAGAAAAAATGTTTCATGGTACAACAACATATTGGCCGCAACAAGCGTATACAAACAGTGCAAATTTTGAACAAAAAGAAATCTGTGCAAATGTTACTGCAACAGTGTTCATCTGAAGGCGGAAATAAGTCGTCGGATTTTTTCACAGATCTGTGTCTGCAAATATTTCGTTTTGGTCACTGAAAAATTTTCTGGAAGTGAATTGTGGTTGTTCTATCTCTGATGAATCCACCCTCAAGGAAAACTACCTTTCCAAGTGCTACAGCAATATCCTGGAAATGATTAGGAATAAAGTACATGGGAAGAAGATTTTCGATTCCATTGATGAGACCTGTGATATGGAGGCTCGCTACATGGCAAGCATCATCATTGGAACCTTGGAAATTGATGGACCAGGTGAAGTGTTTCTGCTTATGATGAGGTGCTAGAATCCGTTAATCATTCCACAATTTGTAAACTCTTTTACAGGTTGATGATTCTAGTGTGACCAGAGGGTATGCGACGTGACGACATCTTGCTTTTCGTGACTGATGCGGCCTTATATATTTTAAAAGCAGGCAAGTCAGTAAAGTTGTTTATATGAAATTGGTGCACGTTACTTGTGTATCCCATGTACTTCATAAAGTGACAGAGGGAGTGAGATCAAGATTTCCTCAAGTGAATGCTCTCTTGTCATGGACGAAGAAGATGTTTGTCAAGGCTGCAACTCATAAAATACAGTTTAAGTCTATGGCTCCAGGTGTTCCACTGCCCCCAGAACCTGTCATCTCAAGTTGAGGAATGTGGATTGATGCTACAGTTTACTATTGCAATCATTTTCAGGTGGTGAAAAACATTGTATGAAGGGTGTTCCGTATATAATGCCTCCTATTTTTTTGTGTTAATATGTAACGTCCGAGCTGGATATTGGTGGTGTTGTAGTAAAGGCTGAACCTTCCCACCAATATACTGTTAGTTTGGTTGTCGTGCGACAAGTAGCGACAGCAGAATAGTCTGTCTGACATACAAGTGCGTACGAAACAGATTTGTTATTGAATTTCTCACTGCCGAGCAAATTGCACCCATTGACATCCATCAACGCTTGCTAAAGGTGTACAGAGACGATACAGTGGATATCAGCACAGTGAGGCGGTGGGTAGTGCGTTTTAACAGTGGCAAAAGTGAAGTGCGCGACAAACCACACCTTGGGCATCCCTGCTCAGCTGCCACTCCGCACAATGAACAGTGCCTCATCCCTACAGATCGGCAGATAATGACCAGAGAACTGTGTGCACAGCATAATATCAGCTGTAATGCATTAAAAAAATGTTGGGGAAGCTGGATTATCGCAAAGTTTGTTCCTTATGGGTCCCGCGGATGCTTACACAGGACCACAAAACTCATCAAAAGGAAGTCTGTCAGGACCTGTTGCACCAGTTTGAGGCTGAAGGTGACAAGTTTCTGGACAGCATCATCACCGGAGATGAGACGTGTCACCGCTACGAGCCGGAATCCAAAAGACAGTCCATGGAGTGGTGACATCTGGATTCCCCAAGAAAGAAGAAGTTCAAGACACAGCCATTGGCAGGGAAGGTGATGTGCATGGTCTTTTGAGATAGGCGGGGTGTGATTTTGTTGGATTTCCTGGAGCCTGGTGAGCCTGTCAATTCTGAATGCTACAAGACGACGCTGACTAAGCTGAAAGCCTGCATTTCCTGAGTCAGGCCAGAGAAGCAGACAACCTTTTGCTTGCAGCATGATAACTCTAGACCTCATACCAGTTTGGCGACCACCACGCACATTGCAAAGTTTGGCAGGACTGTTCTACCACATCCACCTTATAGCCCCGATTTAGCACCTTGAGCCTTCCATCTCTTTGAGCCTATGAAAGATGGACTACGTGGGCAGTATTTTCCAGACAATGTTGCTGTCATTGCAGCTGTAAGAAAGTGGCTATCCTCTGCTGGCGCAGACTTTTACGGGCACAGCATACAGGCTCTTGTTCATCGCTTGCAAAAGTGCATAACGAATGGTGGTGATTATGTGGAAAAATAACTGTAAGTAGCTGAAATCTTGCTCTATTTAACTGCATTATTATGCTTTCTGTACCTGTTGTAGTTTTCATTAAAAAAGTAGGAGGCATTATATATGGAACGCTCCTCATAGATTCAATGAAGATGGAGGAGTGTGTGGGCAATGAAAGCTGCTCAGGAACGGTTCTCATATAGCGAAATGGAAGTACAGCTGGCCTTCATAAAGGCAGATTTCAGTTCCTTGATGGAAGGAATAAAATGCTTACAGGTGAAAGGATCAACACTAGCAGATTCGCTCACTCTGGAGGAGAAAAAAGAAAAAAAAAATCCAGTGATTTGGAGAAAGTGCCAGGGGACATTGGTAAAATGGTGTCAAGAGAAATGAAACATGTTCTAGATAAAAACTCAGGTTATGAAACATTATGCAGCATTTCTTGAATTCTGACAGGAGAGTCCTTCAGTTCTTTCGATATTGAAGAAAAACTTACTGTTAGTGATTTGGTACACTTCAAGTATGCTCCCATTTTGCCTGCAGATGTGTAAAGGAATTTCTCCAAGTACAAGAATGTGCTGTCAAACAGGCGTCCACTCACCTTCAAGAATTTCTGCATGTTGACCGTCATCTATTGCTACTCTGAATGAAGGGGCACTTACATATTGGAATATATACCATATATGTACACTTGATAAGCGTTCCAATGCGGTAGAAAAAAATCATATTAAAACGTTTAGCCTGAAGTTCAATCATATATTGCTTAATTTTCAACATAAAAATGAGGACGAACTTAAGAGAATAATGTTGAGTTCACAGTGTTAATAAAGATTAAAGATACATATTAAAAAAGTAGTAATTTTCCATGACATGATACATTTTTAGGTCGTTTTTTAACTTTTCAATAATTGTTCTGGATTTTTTGGTCATTTTATAGGTCATTTTTGATCATTTTATGGCCTTTTTTCTGATTTTTTTTTTCGGTAATTTTAAAAATATTTTTAGGTCATCAGAATCCGGGCCCTGATGATGAGTTACACATGACAAAGGTCGCTGCATCAACTAAGATGGGTGGTAGGTAGGCTTACTTACCAGACACTGCCACCTGAAAGGACACCTCTTCAAGTTGGGACTGACAGATAACCCAACTTGTGAAAGGTGCCTACAGGAAAACAAATCAGCTGCACACATCCTGTGTGATTGTGAGACCATACCTTATTTAAGATTTCCTCATTTGGGATAGTTTTTATGGAATCAAGTGACTTTTATGATGCCCCTATAAGCAGGGCCCTACACTTTATTAAAAGTTTAGGATTAATAAAGGCTAATCCAAGGGGAAGCACAATAGATCATTGAAGGTCACAGTGTGGGGATCGGTTTTTATGGCCCACCCCTTACATACATACAAGGTTGCTGCACATTAGGTGCCACCACTGTTGACACCAGTTCAAAAACATCAAAGGATGGATGTAGAAAAGAAACTTGCAGTTGTGTCAAGACAAAAGGTGGAATTTTCTCACTGCCTGATCACGATGGATGAATGTTGCGTATATCATTATGACCCCGAAACAAATGAAATGAGCAAGCAGAGGAAACATGCAGACTCGCCACCACCAAAGAAGGCCAAATCCCAGCCGTTGTCAGGAAAGGTGAAGTTGAGTGTGTTCTGGGATTGGCAGGGTGTCTGACTACATGCAAAATGGTGCCAGTTTGACTGGCGAGTACTGCTGGAACCTTCTGAGAAATTTACAGGGGGAAAGCAAGATAAAGCGATGCAGAATGCAGGGAAAAGGTGTGCGACTTCTTCAAGACAGTGCATGGGCTCATGATGCTCAAGCTACAAGGACACTTGCTGCCAGTTTGGGATATGAAATTCTCCCCCATCCACCATATTCACCAGACCTGGCACTGAGTGACTTCTTCCTTTTTCCATGGCTAAAGAAGCCACTTCATGGTAAGCGATTCCAAGGTGATCATGACATCATTTCTGCAGTCTAGGACTTCCTAAAGAGTCAGAATGAGACCTTGCATGATGGAGGTATCCAGCAGCTAATGCATCGGGGAAAATGTGTGGCCTTACAAGGGGAATATGTAGAGAAGGACTAACTCACATACAGTTTCTTACACCTGTGTCTGTTTCTTCTGGGTTATAATTAAAATTTTATGACTTCCCCACATATTAGCAAGTGCACCTGTGCAGTAACATGAATAATGTAAAAAGTGCACTATGGGATAGAGTGTTATTTTACACTGTAGTTTTAAAAGACTCATCTCACCTGGAATTATTACACAAGTGAACTTCTTGAGTTTTAAAATTAAAAAAAAAACGTATTTTTAATTATTACATTCCAAACATGCACAGCTATCAGATTTTACCTTAAAATCATGTGAAAACAAAGATTTTATTATTTTTTTCAGTTGTTTTACCCTTGTGGAAGGTTAGTAAATGTAGCCTGTAGGTGATGTATAGATCAGTATGTTCTTTCAGTATCCATCATTTTGTGGTGCTCCTAAAGACTAGAGTCAGTTCTTTGGAACCTTGTTGATGATATACAGGTTTTGTCTTCTGACATAATTATGGCCTTACTGATATATGTTAATGAAACCCAATACCAATAACATGTCTCAGGTGGCCATCCCATCTAGGTACTTTACATCTCTCTTTTATTTATGTACTGGCCAGCCATGCAGACTTGAGAACTGGGAAAGTTACTGTCATCATCACTGTAATATTGACATAAGAAATAACATGGAGGCAACATATTACTCCAGAATCTTTATATCCATTTAAAAGACTGCATGATGTGACCCTGAAGATGGATGCAGAGTGTCCTTCTGAAACACTGGTATTCATGTAAGAGGACACCGCTGCTTGGTGTCACAATCCAGAAGACCACAATTGAAGGATACATGAGTTTCAACTTAAAACTGATTATCTCCAAGGTATCCTCTTGGATATTTCAATTAGCTGACCAGCTTCCCCCATTACCTTATTGCCATTCACTTGTATTTTCAGTTGTCCTTAGCCCCTGTCAGTTTCCTGGTTGTATAAGCAGAAACTACACCAGGATCAGTATATACAGCTGTAACTACAGGGGCTTGCTCTGTGTCTGTATAGCCTTGTTTGTTTTCATTTTAACCCATAGAGGCCAGTTGCAGTCTTAAAGCTTTAGTGTGCATATACAGCTTGCTGAAAGGTTGATATATGAGAGTTGGGATAGCTCAGTTGATATAGCCACTGGGCTCCAGCATGGATGATCGAGGAGTTGGGGTTTGATTCCCAGTAGAGGCAAGAGATTTTTCTCTTCTCCATAACATTCAGACTGGCTCTGAGGCCCACCCAGCCTGCTATACAATGGGTACTGGGGGTCTTTTCCCAGGGAGGGTAAAGCAGAGGGTGGTGGTTGTGAAGCTGACCCCTCACCTCACAAGGTTAAGAATTGTGGAGCTATACCTCCACTCCCCCAGCATCATGTCTTCACAGTGTGGTGGTTAATTAATTAAGACCAGGGATAACTTTACTTGTATGGTATGAGAGGCATGGTGGTGATAGGGTGGATGGATGGAGGGAGCGAGCAGACATGCTGGCACGTGTATCATCTGTCCTGGAAACATAATTTAATGTTTCTGCTTAGATACATTTTTTCTTTGGTGAGAGTGCTTCTTCAGACATGATTTTCCATACATTGTACACTGTGTCAGATTCCTGACTATGGATAATTCTGTGATTTTGTATCTTAGACAGTGCCACAGTTTACTTAGAGTACCTTATTCTGTTAAGAAGAATTTCATTGTTTGGCTCTTAAATGTCTATTAGAGGTGCAAGGGAAGAGGATAGGAATAAGGGGTGACTCCCTCACTATCTTGCCTGTCCTGAAACAATTCTTCACTTTACAGAAGCAACTGCATAAGAATTGTTGAATGGTGGAAGGTTCTTGAAAATTCCAGAAATTGCCATCAGGTAGGAATGGTATGCTGCTCCTGATTGTAAGAACTCGATTGGCAGTCACAATGAAGTGGCAGAAAGGTTCTGTAGCAGGTATATATGAGTGAAAGAGGGGGATGAGACTTTTTCGTTTGTACGCATTTTATGGCCAACATTGAAAAATTGAAATATCTACAGAACCATGACATAAAGTACTGGAAGGTGAACAGGATACAACATTGAAATTCAAGTTGAAGGGGGTTTGACTTCTGTTAATATTTTGCTAATTTTATGAACATTTGGTCAGATTCACAGGTTCCATTGTGTGTGTTCTGAGAGTGACACTGCAATTATTTCATTTGTAGAGTTCTTTTTACATTTCACTTTGTGTATTTGGCAGTTTCAAAATAAAAGACAAGATAATATGAGATATTTTCTTGGAGCTGTATTCATCAGCATAGCCATACTTTTCCATATTTTGGATGGATACATAAAATAGCAACAAACATGTATTTGATGTGAAAGAATTATGGCTTAGTGAATTAGTTTGAAGTGGCTGGAGTTATCAATATGGGCGAAGGCTGTAATCACTGGCATCAGCAGATATCTTAGTCAATGCCAATGATGTGTCATCTCTGATGTAGGGCCTAGACTTTACTTTGATGCAGATAATATTTACCTGGAGTTGAGTCCTTGAGAAGCTGCCAATGTGCAGCAACTCAGAATTTTTCAATGTTTTATGGAACCCAAGGGTTCATTACCATGTTCATAACAGCCCTCCACTGGCCTCATATCGAGAGCCAGATCAATCTACTCCATACCATCCCTTCCTATATATCTAAGATCCATTGTAATATTAGCCACCCACCTACATCTAGGTCTTCCTAGTTGTCTCTTTCTGTCGGGCTCTTCCACCAATATCCTATATGCATTCCTCTTCTCCCCATTGAAGCTACATGCCCTGCCCATCTCATCCTCTTTGACTTAATCATTCTAATTATACTTGGTGAAGAGTACAAGTTACGAAGCTGCTCCTCATGTGGTTTTCTTCATCCTCCTCTCTTTTCATCATTCTTTGGCCTGAACAGAGTCTTCAGCATCCTCTTCTCAAATACCCTCAGTCTGTGTTCTTCCCTTAATATCAGAGACATAGTTTCACACCCATACAAAACCACAGGCAAAATTATAGTTGTATGTATTCAGATTTTTACATGTTTAGACAGCAGACAAGAAGACAGAAGGTTCTGGACTGAATGGTAGCAATCATTGCTTGAATTCAGTCTGCTCTTAATTTCCTCCTGAATCAAAATTTGATTTGTTACTGTCATTCCAAAATATTTGGACTGTGCCTATGTTATGATTTTGCCCAGCATTCTGGTGATGAGACAACATATACTTAGTAAGATTTGAGGCTTTCACGGTGGTGACTATGAAGAAAGCAGTCTTCTGGGATCTGGCACCGTGTATATGTGGTGTTAACTGACGTTTCGGAGGAACGTATCGCCTCCATCTTCAGGGTAGAAGGAAAAATATAAGAAATCCGCAAGCAAAGAGGCCGTGAGAACCGGTAAAAGCAGTCTGCCCTGAAGATGGAGGTGATACATTCCTCCAAAACGTCGGTTAACGCCACATATACATGGTGCCAAATCCCGGAAGACTGCTTTCAACATATACTTAGTTTTCTCTGTTTTTTCTCCTGGACCAACCTCCTTACTATCGTCAGAGTTTATGGGTTTTTTGTTGTGTTATCTATGTTATCTTCCAGTAGATTTACTTCAGCAGAGACCAACAGCTAATTTATACAATTTAATTGCAGTCCCATCTGCTTTTCCTGGACCTTCCTAATGGCATATTCTAAAGAAAAGTTTAAAAGGAATGGTGACAAAGGATCTCCTTGTGAGATTATTTTGGATAGGAAACGTTTCAGACAAAGTTTTACCTTCGCTATGGGTTTCATTTAAACACATTTTGATCAGCCTAACTACTTTCTTGGCTGGTCATGGCAGCTGAGAAGTCTAAGGCAGGCACTGTAATCGTTTACTTGGAAGCCAGGATTGTGGGTTCAAATCCAACTCAGGGCATGGATGTTTAGTGTGTGTGTGTGTGTGTGAGTGAGTGAGAGTGAGTGAGTGTGAGTGTGAGTGAGTGAGTGAGTGAGTGAGTGAGTGAGTGAGCGAGCGAGCGCGCGCGCCTGCGCAGGTAGAGGCCNTCAGGGCATGGATGTTTAGTGTGTGTGCGTGTGCATGTGTGGGTGCGCGCACGCAGGTAGAGGCCTTGTGATGAGCTGATCACCTGCTCAAGGAGTGCTACCGAAGTCTAAGATCTAGTGAACCAAAGTGAAATGGAGAGTTTCATGGAGGTAGGCAAGGCCTAAATTGGGGCTGTAGCGCCAAAGAAAAAACTACTTTCATGGGTACTCCAGACTTTGTAAGAATACTGTACAATACTTTATTCCTAACTGAATCAGAGGCTTTCATGAAGTCTTTGAATACCTGATGTACTGTCTCATTGTACTCCCATTCTTTTCTCCAGGATCTTACAAATGCAAATAATAATGCTAAATAATTTCATGTACATGTGAACTTAGGGGTACACGGTAGCGTAGTTGGTTGAGGCACTATGCTACAAGCCGGAAGGTCACTGGTTCAAGTCCCGATGAGGTCATTGGATTTTTTCAATTGACCTAATCCTTCCAGCCGCACTATGGCCCTGGGGTCGACCCAGCCTCTAACAGAAATGAGTACCAGGAATTAATTAAATAATTTTCTGGGAAGTGAAGCGTGGCTGGCGTGTAAGGCTGACAACCTTACCGCCATCTTTGAGCCCATTGTCTAGATAATGTGGGACTCTCAACATCTCACAACCCTATGGGCCTTCACGGCCTGTTACAGGGAAAGGTTTTACTTTACATATGAACTTAACCTTGAGAGAAGGGTATTGGATAAAATTCTGTATGAAGTTGATAGCAGGGATATTCCTAGATAATTGCTACAGTCAGTCTTGTAAATTGATACAGTAAGGACTCCTTCCACTCATCAGGCAATTCTTCCTTGCTCCAAATAGAATTAATGAATTTAATGACTTCAGAGTGTAATGCTTCACCCGTTGTGTAGATAAGGCATAGATATTTAAATGAAAGGTATTTAGCTCTTCTAGTGTAACAATCAGGTGTTTCCTCCTTCCACCCTCTGCCTGTGTATGCTTATTTGTGATTTTAGTTGTTTTTTTTTTGTTACAGAAGTCAGATGATCCAGATATGGACAATAAAAACAGTGACATAGCAGTGCAAGTTGAATCTTCAGCAGCTACAGGAAGTAAGGAAGTTGAGGTAAACATAATTACAGCATTCTATCAATTATCCAGCAGCTGGAGGTGAGACTATCTTTTTTATAAATGTTGTGGGATGTCGATGTTCCAAGAGAGAAGCACGTAAAACTATAACAGGTGTATATATTGTGACGTGTTGCGCTATAGGTGAAGCCCTTCCCCCCCCCCACCAGCAGCGACGTGCCGAGTGGAGCCGAAGTGAGCCGAGTCCAAGCACGCTGGTCGCTAATCAAAGCGAGTAAATAGCGGTTGCTAAGCAAAGCCAGTCAACATCCTTTCTCTCCCTGCGGCGACGTAACACAGGACGCTGCAGTTGCTACATAGCCATAAACAACTCCCAACAGCGTTGCTAGGCTATCGGCACATGGTGACTAGGCAACAAGGAAGCGAGGCGTTTTCCATTGTCCGGCTGAGGGTTTATAAGAGAACTACACAGCCACCGAAGACAGTTCTCAAGGCAGCGGCCTACGAATAGTTTGAGTATCGCAGAAGTTGCAGAAAGAAGAACCGGACGTGTGTGTGATAATCAGTGATAGTTCATGATCACTGAGTAATAAGTGGGAGTATGTAATACAGTGACACTTATATAGCTCCCGTACTGTGAATACGTGTAGAGTACTGAGGACAGAGTGAAGAGATTATTGCGAATAGGGTTATAAAGTGTGGAACCCCGCAACAGTGTTATAATCAATTGTAGTTACGACTCGTAGGTTCTTAAATAAACCAATTAACAATCCGAACGGCGTGTTCAGTGGCAAAAAACATGCTACAATATTATTTACAAATGTACAGGATGGCTGGGAAGCCGTTTCAATATATATCTATTATTCACAAGATTGCTGGCCCTGAAAAGGGGTGTTGTTCAACCGTATGTTATTCACAAGATTTGCTGGCCCTGAAAGGGGCCATTTGTTCGACTGTGCATGCGCTAGTAGAGTTTGCTGCTTTGTAGCAGCCCAGGTAATTTTTATTGCCATCTGGCGGGTGTGGCTGACTGGTGATGCGGTGGTGCGTGCACTGGTAGGACCCGCAGCCTATGGTGTGTGCCCTGGCGGAGTCCGTTGTCTTGGTGCTGTTGCTGGAGAGTTACGACAGCTGCTGTTTCATGACGTCAGCATAACTATGATGGCTGTGATTGGTGGACTGAAGAGAAACTGATGGTAGCCAGTTTTGAGCTTTGCCTTTTTACACAATGCTTGCTGGGTGGAGCTAGGGATGCAGCTGCGATTGTGAGTGCTGATTGGCCAGCGCCTGTGTTGATCTCCAGGGTGCTGGGCAGTGAATGCTGTATAAATATGAGACTGACTGATCGTTGTTGCAGTGTGACTTGATATGCCCTGGGAGTAAGAATTGTCTGGTTGACTGAAAGGAAAGGAGCTGTCTGTCTGACTGAAGGAGTTTGAGCTGTCTGTTTGTCACTGAAGGAGTAGTCTGTTGAACTGTTGGACATTCCCACAATGTAATTCATGGTATCTGCCATTCATACTCTGTACCTCGGAAAGTAACAATGAATGTGGATAGGTGTAAAGACAGCAGTTACTTATTTTAGGTAGGAAAACTGGTGAAAAACTGTTAATTTTGCTGTTAAATCAGTTTCTTTACTCATTCTTTACCTCATGAGAAAACTATTGTAATTATGATGAAATTTGGTAAATTTTTAGTAATGATAATAAAGATTGTTCTGAACATTTCCTGCCTCTGCTTATGTTTGTACCCTTTTATTCCATATTTCCTTATCTCTGTTTTTCATGTATTCTGTTTCTGTTTGTTTTATGTGTCCTCTCAATATCTTTCCTCATATGCTACTGGCATAAGATAGATCATGTTTTGCCCATATTGTGGCAACAGCATTACAACCAATTGTTGGATTTTTGTCAAATGAGGACCTCTTGTTATTCATTGCCCTATCATGCTGGTGACATTGGGTCTTCCATGACAGAAGGTGGTCTGGCTTTTCCCCATATCATAGTAACAGCACTACAGTTCAACATAAAGGTACTAATATGGCCATCATCACAGCATTCTATGAATAAATTAAACTAATATTAATGTGTTAGTATTTAATTTTATTATATATATTGCTGTTGCACACGAGTCAGTTGATCCTAAGCCCTAGGAGAGATCCGATGCTGATCCCCCTCGGTGTCTCCACCTTATCATGGTGAGGGGGTTGGAGTATGCCAAGGCCCCCTGAGAGCTATACCAGCGGTAACGTAGCTACTGGCAGGGCCTCCCTTGCTGGACAGGTCAAAGGGTAGCCATCAGATGAAGAGAGACACCAAAAACCAAAAACTGACGCCGGAAGCAGCGTCATCAGCAGCGACTTGAAGCACAGAGCAAATGATGCTTGAGATGGTTCAAGTTCGTATAGCAACAGGCGTGACCAGAGTGGTTTGAATGGCTATTGTACTGCGATGTGGAAAGAAAATGAAAAAACTACCACATTATACTTTCCTTGGATAGTCTCTTTCCAAAAACAGAAGATCGCGTTATGTGGAGGAACTATTTTGGAAGAGACTGTGGACCTGTTGTCTGACAGATTGCTGATGAATGAAAATGAATTGGTACATGTTTTGATCAATGTGATTATCTTCAGGTAGATTACATGAATGTATACCATCACTGCTCTCCAGCAGTCCACAGCTACTCCACAGCTACTCCACAAACACAGTTGTCATATAGAAATAAAGAAAGGGGCACGTGGTAGCGTAGCTGGTTGAGGCACAATGCTAAAAGCCAGAAGGTCACGTGTTCAAGTCCCAATGAGGTCATTGGATTTTTTCGATTGACCTAATCTTTCGGCCACACTGTGGCCCTGGGGTCGACTCAGCCTCTAATAGAAATGAGTACCAGGAATATTCTTGGGGGTAAAGGGTGGCCAGCGCGTAGGGCTGACAACCGTGCCGCCATCTATTAGCCGATTGTCTAGAAAATGTGGGAACCTCAACATCTCACAACCCTATGGGCCTCCATGGCCTGTTACAGGGCTACCTTTATTTTTTCCTTTTTTTTTACAAATAAAGAAAAAATAAACTATCCATGTAATGCTATGGAGGCCCATAGGGTTGTGAGATGTCAAGGCTCTCACTTTTCTGGACAGTTGGCTCACAGATACCAGTGAGGTTGTTGGGCTTACATGCAGGCCACCCTGTATCCCCCTGGTAGACATTTATGCTAGAGTCTGAGTTGACCCTGGAAGGATTACATCAACTAAAGGGTTCAGTGTCCACATCAGGAATCAAACCTGCGATCTTCTGGCGTGTAGCATAGTTTCTCAACCAACTACGCTACTGTGTGCCCCCATGTAAGACATATACACATAATATACATACTAAAATTTAGAAAATAATTGTAGTAACCAACAATACACAGTGAAGAGAATACCAGCACACTTGTAAGAAAATCTTCCAAAAACTGCACCACATCCTGCATATGCAGTGTGCATCCAGTCGCTAAATATTCTACAAACCCACTGCCACTCTACACCTGCAGTATGCAAAACTCTTTTGAACTGATCAGTCACTGATATCTAAAAAGGCATACATAACCCTGGCATGCACACCAAGCTCATCCAGCTACATTCCACTTTATGAGTTTTATTCAATTTATTTAATTTTTAACCTTTAGCATATCATAAAACAGTTACATGTTATGTGCATAAATGTAATGAAAATATGCACTTTGCTATGTGCTGTTAGATCTGTATTAGTCAAACAATTCAGTGACAGCAGTATACATTCATGTAATGCACCTGTAGGTAATCATATTGATTGAAACGTGTAGTGGTATGTATAATAAAAACAAATAATAATTTATTGATATTAGTTTTATATACACATACATAGTGTGTCCAGATTCTTTTAGGACAGTGTTCATTGAAAATACAAGACGTGAATTATTTTCAAAATTTCACTCTTTTTGTTCAAAATAGTATTCAGAATCAATACATAACTGGAATCGATTGAAAAGTTTTTGAAACCAGTCACTATACTCCTTTTGTGGAATCGCATTTAAAACTGCGGTACATTCCCTTTAGATGTCCTGTGTGGTGTGACTGTCTCCTTTCATCGCCAAACTTAACTTTTGGAAACAACCAGAAATCTGCTGGAGCCAAATCTGGCGATCCCTTTTCTAGCCAAAAGAATCGTGCATGATCTTCGATTTGTAGGATGAGGCATTCGAAGAATTCTTGCCCATAAACAATTGAGGACTCCGAGATAATAATCAGAATTAACTGTTTCACCTTCTGGCAGAAATTCCTTGTGAAAGATTCCTTTGGAATTGAAGAAAATGGTTAGCAGTGTCTTTACTCTACTCTTTTGCATGCACACTTTCTTTCGTTTCGGCTTCTTTGGGTTCAACCACGCTGCACTCTGCCGCTTTGTGAGAGGCTCATATTGAAAACACCATGTCTCGTCACCAGTAACAATTGATTTTGTAAATTTTGTATCACTTTGGGCTGACCTTAACATGTCTTTGCTGTGATCCACTCTGGCATATTTTTCATCGCCTGACAGCACACGCGGTACAAACTGCAAACAGACCTTCCGTTTGCCCAAATCCTCGGTCAAACTTTGATGCACAGTACTTTGTGGTATTCCCAAAACCTCCTCGATGAGTCTTGCAGAAACACATCTGTCTGATGCAAGGATTTCGGTCACTTTTTTCACATTTTCTTCAGTGTGACTTGTTCTCGGCTTTGATGCACATGGAGCATCTTGAATGTCATACCTGCCATCACAAAATACAGCATACCATCAAAAAATGTTTGAACGACTCAAACTGTCACTACCATGCACAATTTTCGTCATTTTGTACGCTTCTGTGGCTGTTTTGCCTACCTTCAAACAAAATTTGATGTTGCCTCTCTGTTCAACCGCCATTTTCCGACGAGCATCAGAACAGTACTGTTACATTCAAGGTCAGAACGCATGATGCAGTGATGCTTGTGCTTTGAAATTATAGACAGCCACAGCTGAAACTTCAAGAATTTAATGCCACAACTCACCAAGAAATGGCATTGCAGGGCCAAAAAAAAAAAAATCCTAGTGGATCCTGGACACACCATATATATTTTTGTGTCGATTGCCATGTTAGTAGTATTAATGACATACAGCTGTATGTGAACAGTAATAAAGGGACAATTCAGCATGATGTTCTTCTTTAACGTGATCCTGTAGTTATTCTGTCAGTGGTGCTTCTTTTCTCGGGGTTCTGTATCCTAGTGCTAGCACTGAGTTTTCTCTGAACATGACAGGAATTCACTTATGTATGTTAAACTAATGTTTGACAGGACCAAAGATTATGTTGATCAAGTCGTTTGAATTCTGTGTTAACATTAAAAGGTTCCAGGTTTGATCACAGCTGTTGTCACTAATATCAAATGAAGAATGTCAGTAACAAATTTGTCAGTATAATTATAACAAGTCACCTGAAGATGGAGTAGAGCCAAATCCCAAAATGATGCGTACATGGGGCAATCCAAAAGTTTCTGAAATTTGAATTTTGCGCCCAAATGGTTATGAGTACATCGAAATACAGCTAGGTGTCTCCTCACACATCCTTCTTGAATCAGTGTGGCAAGCGGCGTCGAGTTGAGTGGTTGGGTTTATTGTTGGTGAACGTATTTCCATTGTTGTGTTTCTGTGAGTTGGCGGTTTTGTGATGACTGACCTGAGAGAGCAGCGTGTCTGTATAAAGTTTTGTTTCAAACTTGGGAAAACCGCTGCAGAAACGCACCAAATGTTGAAGCAAGCTTTTGGTGAAAACAGTTTAGGCCAGACACAAACTTACAACTGGTATAAGCATTTTAAAAATGGCCGAACATTGACTGATGATGACGATCGTTCAGGATGGCCGTCAACTGGTACCGAACCAGAAAATGTCGCAAAAGTTAGGGATCTGATTCTGCAAGATCATAGACTGACTGTCCAAGACCTCTGTAACACCTTGGGACTAAGTTATGGTACATGTCAACGAATTTTGTCAGAGGCACTGAACATGAGGAGGATTGCGGTGAAGTTTGTGCCATGACTGCTGCAAAATGAACATAAGCAGCATCGCTTTGAAGTCTGCAGGGAATTTCAGCAACAGCTTCAAGAGGACCCAAACTTTCTTTTGAAGGTTGTCACTGGTGACGAAAGTTGGGCTTATGGCTACGACCCTGAAAGCAAGCAGCAATCGTTGCAATGGAAGAGCCCTTCTTCACCTCAGCCAAGAAAGCTTGACAAGTCAAGAGCAACATGAAGTCCATGTTGATCTGTTTTTTTTTATATTGACGGGATTGTTCATAAGGAGTTCGTCCCCCCTGGTCAGACAGTCAATAAAGAGTTCTATCGCGATGTTCTAAGGCGTTTGATGGAGAACATGAGGAGAAAACGTCCAGAGAAGTGGCGCATGAATGACTGGGTACTCCACCATGATGACGCATGACTGCATACGGCTTACATTGTGCAGGAATTTTTGGCTAAAAACAAGTTGTTCCCTACCCACCGTACTCGCCAGACTTAGCTCCATGCGACTTCTTTCTCTTCCCCAAGATGAAAATCAAGTTGAAGGGGCGAAGATTTGATACAGTTGAGGAAATTCAAGCGGAAACACAGACGGTACTAAACACCGAAACAAAGAAAGACTTCCAGGATGCATTTGAATAGTGGCAGAAACGCTGGGATCGGTGTATGCGCTCCCAAGGGGACTACTTTGAAGGTGATGGTGCAAAATAAGATCTAGGTAAGATGTAATAGTTTTTATTAATATATTTCGGGAACTTTTGGATTGCACCACATACAGGGTGTCCCAGGAGAAATGTGCCAAACTTCGGGAGGGTGTTCCTTAAGTTAAAGTATGCTGATATAACCCAAAACACCTATGCCCAAAGTTGAATGGTTATGGAGATAATGGCCAGAGAAGTGTGAAACTTTGACCTGTGTTACACACTTGTTGATTACAAAATACATATTAAAACAGGCAGGAATATGTGGTTTCTATAATGTTAATAATGTACGCAACATCAAACTAACTTGTGAGTGACATGAAGCCATAAAATTGAAGTACAAAATACTCGCTCGCCATGTCATAATTGTCCTTCGGTTTCCAAGCACTATACATGACTCATGACTGGCAAGTGCTGACGCAACATGGCTGAGTGCACATAGTGGTATAAACAGACTACATAACTGTATTAAACGTACATTCACGGAAAATCTCTTTTGGAATTTCGTTTCCATTATCTCATGTGGATTATTATGGGACCACATATGCACATTTCGTAAATTATTTACACTGTCCCGGGTAAAAGACACCTCATCACTGAATAAAATGACGCTTAGCAGTTCAGGATGAGCTTTTATCCAGTGGCACAAATCCATACGCTGAGCATGGTCGCCTGGTTCCAGTTGTACCCTTTGATCATGGTAAGGATACAACTCTTCATCATGTAAAGTTCGCCACACCTGCATATGTGATACGCCGATGCGAGAGACCATTCTACAAGTGGACAGACGCGGACTTCTCTGAACCATCTCAAGAACATTCTCTCGTGTGTTTATCATTCGTACATCCTCCCTTTCAGAGTGCACAGAAACACTCGGAAGAGAACCAGTATCATGCAATGTCTGGTGAATCCGCGTAAATACACTTCGACATGTAATCCTTCGATCGGGAAAACGCCTTTGGTATTCTTCAACAGCAGCACATGCATTGCCACCGCAAAATCCACACACAAAATGCATATCACAATATTCCATGTGTGAAAACACAAAAGGCATTTCAGCAACTCCGCACAATTAACCTACCACCCATTCACAACGCAGCGGCAACGTACCGTGAAGGTAGCGCACAAGCTTATGGCTAGTGAATCAGCACACTCAAGGACAAACAGATAATAGTGGTCAGCTGACAGGTACAGTGGGTGGACCCGCCAGAAAACCACACTTTTCTCAGGCCATTATCTCCATAACCGTTCAATTTTGGACATAGGTGTTTTGGGTTATATCGGCATACTATAACATAAGAAACACCCTCCTGAAGTCTGGCACATTCCTCCTGGGACACCCTGTATATATTGTGACGTATTTGCTCTATGCAGGACACCCCCTCCCCTGCCAGCGGTGATGTAACAGCTTCAAAGTGCTGCCGCTGCTACAGTAACTGGCCAGTCAACACTCCGCCCCCTCCCGCAGTGACATAATAGCACTTCCCACTGTGACATAACATGGTACACCGCTGTTGACACAGGCAACAGGGAATGGTATAAAAAGCCGGCTGAGCAGTATGTGAGTGGAGTGTGTGATCAGGAGTGACACAGTGTGGATCGTGAAGTGGCTGAAGTGAGTTGCAGTCTAGCATTTGCTGGAGTGAATGGATAATTAATTGTGATACTGCAGATGGCAGTACTTGTGAAATTGTAAATTGTGTAACTGTAAGAGCGAATGTGGAATAAATTTGCTACATTCAGTACGGCATAAAGTTATTTGTCATGTGACATATACCCAACACGTGACAGTATATATGTATATCTCAGATAATGTGCAGTGTCTAATGTAATATTTGTGTGATGGTGATGGTGATAATGATGATGCTGATAGTCTAACTTTCATGTGAGAAATTTTGTTCTCACTCTTCCTCTTCTAAAATGTTAGTTGAGGTCATAACATCACTCACCATATCACTCTTCCTCTTCCAAAATGTTAGTTGAGGTCACAACATCACTCACCATTTACATAGGTCGTACTGAAAGTCATGAGCAACAATTTTTTGTAAAGTAACATGCTTTACTATTGACAAACCAAATACACCTAACAGATGATGGACGGTGTACTAGTGAAATTAAATCCAAGATTGCCATGGCAAAAGCTGCATTTAGCAAGAAGAAGAATCTTTTTACCAGCGAATTGGACTTAAATTTGAGGAAGAAACTAGTGAAATGCTACATTTGGAGCATAGCTCTGTATGGGGCTGAAACATGGACACTTAGGGCAGTAGATCAGAAACATCTGGAAAGTTTCGAAATGTGCTGTTGGAGAAGGATGGAGAAGATCAGTTGGACCGATTATGTGAGAAATGAAGAAGTGTTAATTAGAGTCAGTGAGCAGAGGAATATCCTACATGAAATAAGAAAACGGAAGGCTAATTGGATTGGTCATGTTTTATGCAGAAACTGCCTTCTAAAAGAAGTTATTGAAGGAAAGATAGAGGGGCGGATAGAAGTGACAAGAAGANTGTGTGCATGGGTGCGAGCAGTGTTCGAAGATGGGTGAAACATTTTAACTATGGGAACACCAGCATCAAAGATGAGCCTCGGAGCTGTTGCCCTCGAACAGTCTCAACTGAATGCAACAAGGAAAGAGTGGATGAGATCATTCAAGATGACAGTCGTGTGACTGTGGACACGATAGCCCGAAAACTTGGAATAGGGCACAGTGCAGTATAGGAGATGATTGAAAGCTTGGGCTGTAGGAAAGTTTGTGCTCGTTGGGTCCTGCAGTTATTGACCGAAGACCACAAAGGTCACATTGGAAGCAAGTGCAAAGGTGGGGTGGGAAATTCTTCCATGCCCCTCCTATAGCCCTGATCTGGCACCCTCTGAGTACCATTTTTTCTGATTTGTGAAGGATCAGCTGCGTGGACAACGTTTTGAGACAAGGGAGACAATCAGGAAGCAGTGTGTCCATGTCTTCAGATGACTGGAACAGAATTTACAGAAGGGGAATTTTCAAACTCCCAGAACGATGGGAGAAATGTGTACAAAGAAGTGGCGATTATGTGGAAAAATAAAGAAAAGGTCTGTAGATTGAGGTGGTGTATTTGGTTTGTCAATAATAAAGCATGTTACTTTACAAAAAATTGTTGCTCATAACTTTCAGTATGACCCTTGTATACTGTTGTGTGTTGGGTATATATCACATGACAAATAACTTCACGCCTTCTTGAATATAGCGAATTTATTGAACACTCACTCAGAGAATTACACAATTCACAGTTACATCACTACTGCCATTTGCAGTATCACAAATACTTCTGTAGTCATTTCCATTCACTCGGTACAACTCGATAAGAATGAACTTCAGCCCACTCCAGCGAATGCGAGACTGCAACTGACAGGTTACTCTCTCTCTAGTAACTCTGGTTACACTGACGAACACTCCTCGTTATGTAGCTTCCGCACTGACAACACAGAAAACAGTTACGTTGCATAACGTGTTTACAGGCATTGCTCGAGATCACTGCTGAGAGTTGTTTATTGCTGCATAGTAAGTGCAGTGTCCCCTGTTACGTCACTGCGGGGAAGGGGGATGGAGTGTTGACTGGCCTGTTACCGTAGCAGCGGCAGTTACTCTGATGCTGTTATGTCACTGCTGGAAGGGGGGAGAGGTGTTTACTGAGCGTTGTGCCGTCCATGTCACAATATTGTAACTAAGTTCCATTTGGTTGGTTTTAGGGTTGGAATGATTATGTAGTATAATTAGGCTAACTGTTCAATCAGTAGAACATGTCTCCCCTCTAGGCTTTGACAGGCCTTGTTCTAGCTAGGCAGGAGGAATTGTTACCATTCCACACCACCATTGCACAAACATTTTTAACTTTGAAGAAAGCAGTCTTCTGGGATTTGGCACCATGTATATGTGGTGTTAACCGACGTTTCGGAGGAACGTATCGCCTCCATCTTCAGGGTAGAAGAAAAAATATAAGAAATCTGCAAGCGAAGAGACTGTGAGAACCGGTAAAAGCAGAGTGTGGAAATATACACAGCTATGTGAGAGCAGAGAGGGTAGGGGGGAAGGGCAAGTATACAAGTGAAAGCAGTAGTGTGGGAGGGGTAGGGGAAGGGAGCTGGGACAAGCATGAACAGAGAGGGGGGGTTTTGTCTCAGCAAGTCTTGGAAACCTCACATCTGTTCTCTTAAAAACCCCCCACCGGGATATGACGCCAGATCCAGAAGGCCACACAGGCCATGACCAACCAACATAACAACCCCCCTTCCCTCAGCTTACGGGTTAGTGCCCAGCCTTTAACCTTGCCTTTCTCTCCCCTACACAAAAACCATGCTTGTCCCAGCTCCCTTCACCTACCCCTCCCACACTACTGCTTTCACTTGTATACTTGCCCTTCCCCCCTACCCTCTCTGCTCTCACATAGCTGTGTATATTTCCACACAGTCTGCTTTTACCGGTTCTCACGGTCTCTTCGCTTGCAGAGTTCTTATATTTTTCCTTCTACCCTGAAGATGGAGGCGATACGTTCCTCTGAAATGTCGGTTAACACCACATATACACGGTGCCAAATCCCAGAAGACTGCTTTCTTCATAGTCACCGCCGTGAAAGCCTCAAATCTTACATTTTTAACTTTGTTATATTTTAGCATCCTGTTGCACCTATTCACGTTCATGATGTGTATTTGTACCAACCCTCTTACAGTGCACACAATTTCACCTTTCTCTTCACTACATGTTTCGGCACTAATGTGCCATCTTCAAGTGTGGTTTTATTTACGTCAAACCATTGCACTGTATGCCATCATGTATCCTTTATAAAATGATTAAAATGTATATATGTCATGTATAATAATAAAGTTTATGTATTAAAACTTTTCAAGATTTATTATCTATACGTCGCACTTCAAATTCGCGATTTATGTCAATCATCGTTTATCATTTAATGTCGCACTTCAAATTCGCGATTTACATCAATCCTCAATACAACACTCACAGTCACAAGGGAAGGACACAATATACACAAGACTATAGGAAGAGTACTCCCATAGGAGAGGATTGACGTAAATCACGAATTTGAAGTGCGACGTATAGATGATAAATCTTGAAAAGTTTTAATATATAAACTTTATTATTATACATGACATATATACATTTTAATCATTTTATAAAGGAGACATGATGGTGAACAGTGCAATGGTTTGACGTAAATAAAACCACACCTAAAAATGGCACATTAGTGCGAAACATGTAGTGAAGAGAAAGGTGAAATTGTGTGCACTGTAGACGGTTGGTACAAATACACATAATTTTTAACTTTATTTAATAGTTATCACTACACATAATGCTACAAATTGAGAACCTTTGTTGGTCTTTGATAATTGCAATTTGTGTTACTTTTTTGCTATAAGGACTACTTGATATCGCGTCTGGTCACTTCCGATGTCAGAAACAGTCTCCCTTTGTGGTTTAGAGAACTGTGTACCATTCTAATCATAATGCACAACCACTACCGCTGGATTGCATCATGCATTCCTTCGAAACTGTTCCCAGCAACATGATATTATCGCAAACAAATCAGCCCCAAAAGTTTATTTTTAAAACTTTGTGAGGTGTTGCGTCATGTAAAGCAATTTATTACGTAGGATCTATCTTGACATGTACTTGATAGAGTACTGAGTAATTATGGTACAGTATAATTATAAAATATAATGAAATTAATATATATATATGTATACGACAAAGAAAGGGATGATCGATTACACTTTCATCAGGATACACTGCGTATCACTTGATTGTTGTAAGAGGATGGTATCCTCATTGAAGAATATTTTTCCATTTCAGCAAGGGAAACAACCTTCTGATTCATTGCTTAAGAAAACAACAAAGGAAGAAAAAATTAGGAAGAAGGATGATAAAAGTGTTGAACAGGTTTTGAAGGCTTTGAATAGTCTTGAAACAACAGAAGAGAAACTGGCTGCAATGTGCAAGAAATACACGGACATAGTAGATGAAAATCGTAAACTTCAGGTAATATTTGATGTTATTGTTTGAATTCTTATGTAATCAGGATTATGTCTGAAATTGCCTCATAATAAATAATAAGTTGATATCTTAATGAAGAATGTTCAATAAAGAACATGAACTCATATCAGACAGGTGTTACTTGAAGTGATAGCACAGGTGTTTTTCAGTACAAGTCATATATATTGTCATGTGGTAGAGTGTGACTATAGATGGTGTTTGGATTGGTAATTTGATTTATTAACCACATACAGATTGTAACTACAAGTAACTATAGCGCTATCACTGATTCACTCACCCGGCACTGCTTTGGTTAGCAGAAGCTTACTGCTGGCAATGAGTCGGCACAGTCCTCCATCTTGGTGGTGCTGCTGCCGTCATCAGAGTCACTGTTTCTCTTTCGACGTCTGCTGTGGGGCGCATCCTCTGTGCCTTTAGTTGATTCCGGCAGGACACTGAATCAACTCCTGTATATTGCTTGTTGGAGTCGCTATTGTTGGGAATCTTATTAAATGACTGCAGCATGGACCACACAGAAAACAGCCTCTCTGTTGTTGTAGTTTGTTTACTGAGCTGTTTCATAGCAATGGCTGTGCTGTGGACCCCATAGGAGACCAGTCACATAATAGCTATCTTGCCAGTCCATTGGTACGCTGACTGTTGCATAGCAATAAGCTATGAATATCTGTCCTATTGTTGCGAGCACATATTGTGGGGTGTCTATCGAACCATTGCCTGGCAATGCATTGATAAGTTACAATATGTAATGCATGAACATTTAATGAAAAAATTGTTACTATTCAGCTTTCAGCACATTTAATCTCCAAAACTATGTAATGGATTTTGTTGAAATTGGTATTGATAAGTTGTAGGACAACTTTACTGGGCTTGTTCAAATTAAATTCATTCAGGGATTCTAGAGGTCGTTCATATTGTCCCCATTTGCAATGAGGCAGGCATCTCATTGCCTGTTTGCAAAGAATTTTCTGAGCTGCTGCTGGAACCACTGCACCATTGCTGTTGTGAAACAAGACCTCGAGGCATATTCTTGCGGCATCACTTTATTACTCTTCCACATAACTACATTCAACGCAACTATAACACAAATGTTGAACAAGTAATTTCACAATTGTACCTTTTGTGTTAACAACTCTCACTAGACTCTAGAACTGTAAACCCCCCCTGCTACCCAACCACTGGCTTCTGTCAGCACACTAACCCTGTCAGCTGCCACAACCAATATCTAATATCTATTGGCCAAGTGCGAAACATCGCCTCCAGCAGCTCCTGTGCTGTTACGTCACAGTGTAGAAGTGTTTAGTGGCCTGTTGCCTAGCAGCAGCAGCAGCAGCAGCTCCTCTGCTGTTATGTCACAGTGGGGAAGTGTTTACTGGCTCAGCAAGTAACACACAACAACTAGTAAAGCAAACACATATGCAGTCATGGATCCTAAGTCAAGGAATTAAAGGGGAAAGAAGTCTCAGTTCCCAACAATCGCTGCCCTGACACAAGTAACACGCAACAACTAGTAAAGCAAACATATGTGGTGCAATGCAAAAGTTCCTGAAATATATTAATAAAAACTATTACATCTTACCTAGATCTTATTCTGCACCATCACCTTCAAAGTAGTCCCCTTGGGAGCGCATACACCGATCCCAGCATTTCTGCCACTTTTCAAATGCATCCTGGAATTCTTTCTTTGTTAGGGTGTTTAATACCGTCTGCATTTCCACTTGAATTTCCTCAACTGTATCAAATCTTTGCCCCTTCAACTTGATTTTCATCTTGGAGAAGAGAAAGAAGTCACATGGAGCTAAGTCTGGCGAGTACGGTGGGTGGGGAACAACTGCCATCTTGTTTTTTTAGCCAAAAATTCCTGCACAATGTAAGCCATATGCGGTTGTGCGTTGTCATGGTGGAGTACCGGTCGTTCGTGCGCCACTTCTCTGGACGTTTTCTCCTCATGTTCTCCCTCAAACGCCTTAGAATATCGTGATAGAACTCTTTATTGACTGTCTGACCAGGAGGGACGAACTCCTTACGAACAATCCTGTCAATATCAAAAAAACAGATCAACATGGACTTAATGTTGCTCTTGACTTGTCAAGCTTNAGATCCCTAACTTTTGTGACATTCTTTGGTTTGGTACCAGTTGACGGCCGTCCCGCAAGATCTTCATCATCAGTCAATGTTCGGCCATTTTTTGAAATGCTTACACCAGTCGTAAGTTTGTGTCTGGACTAAACTGTTGTCACCAAAAGCTTGCTTCAACATTTGGTGTGTTTCTGCAGCGGCTTTCCCAAGTGTGAAACAAACCTTTATACAGACACGCTGCTCTCTCAGATCAGCCATCGCAAAACCACAAACTCATGGAAACACAACAATGGAAATACGTTCACCAACAATAAACCCAACCACTGAACTCGACACTGCTTGCCACACTGATTCAAGAAGGGTGTGTGGGGAGACACCCAGCAGTATTTCGATGTACTCATAACCATTCGGGCGCAAAATTCAAATTTCGGTAACTTTTGGATTGCCTCACGTATATGCAGTCATGGATCATAAGTCAAGGAATTAAAGGGGAAAGAAGTCTCAATTCCCAACAATTGCTGCCCTGACATGTTCATCCGAACTGAATCTTTGCCCTTTTAACACATTCTTGATGGAGCCAAACACATGGAAGTCACGCAGTGACAGGTCTGGCCCTACCAGTACATAAAGTGCACTGTGTCCTGGAGAGTACAGGCATTATCATATAACATGACACATGCCCAAGATGCTTTTTTAGAATTGGAGTATGAAGGTCTTGGATAGTTCCATGGTGCTGTTGCTGTTAATGGTGATGTTACTCTATAGATGGATTCTGCTCCTAGAATGCCAGCATTTAACCATGTCTTCCTGCTTCTGTGTACTGTGATGTTCTTGTTCTGTTGCATAGCTTGTGGTCAAATGCTGGTGTGCAATGCACCTAGTTATGTGATAACCGGTGACTGGCCATAGTTGCTTTCAGTGCTGCAAACATGTTTCATTTATAAAAATCTCATAATATTGGTCTCTGTGGGTCCTGTATAACTGACAATTTATATGTAATTCAAATCCAATGTTACAGTTTCTTAAAATCACTTGGTACATCAGTTTGCATTACAAAAGAAATCACGGCTATGCTTGAGATGATATTGAATTAAAACTATTTTCAGTATAATAAAAAATTTTACAAACCAAAGTTGGGCATAGCCATGGGCTCACCATTATCAAGTACTATGGCAGAAATTTTTCTACAAGATCTAGAACAAAATAAAATAAAACATTTATTGAAAGGTGAAAAAAATCACATCTATACCTCGCATAGTCTGGTTTCGATCAGTCTGGATTCACTGTAGTCCAATTTGAAAATTTCAAAACAAACTAAATTTTAATTGAGAAAAATAAAAATAAATTCTAAAAAAATATTACACAGAATTATTTTTAATACATAAATGATCGTTCTTTTTTCCCTTTATACAGTCAAGTCTCTTTTTGTGCAGTTTTTTTATGTGTTTTTAAATACATGTGATACGATACATATTTCAATTTTTTCTGGTGTTCCCAGTTGTATATGTACATACCTATGCTCTGATCATTCTTTCTTGAGCTCTGACAGCTATCACTGGAGGAGGTGGGGAGAGCACTACTTTAACGGAATTTTGGAAGAGCTACAACATCAGAAACATTATTGATAACATAGGTGAAGCATGGCATGAATTAACAGTAAGCATATGAGGGTAGTATGGAAACATATCATACCACATTGTGCAAATGATTTCATTGGTTTTGAAAGTCATTTTGCTGAAGTCACTAATAACATAGTGGAAATTGGACAGCAACTTGGTTTCAGTGTGTTAGATTCCATTAACATAATTGAGTGCATCAAATCGAACAATAATGAACTAGGTAATGATACACTTATTAACATAGATGAACAACAGGCTCATGAGGAACAGGAGGAGAACTTAGACCACGACGACTGTGTTGAAGTTCCTGCACGAGAATTAACAGCTGAACAACTATCAAAAATTATTGGAATGGTTGAAACCTTGTCAGATCATATTATGGAAGTTGATCCCAATGTTGAACGTAGCCTTACAATTCGCTGAATGATAAAGAATGCAATTCGTTGTTACATACAAAGAAATGTATGAAGAGAAAAGGCCAAAGAAGAAAAATGTGCAAGCATCAATATTGCAATTTTTAGAGAATAAAAAATGAATTGCAAAAAACATGATTCTTTTTAAATTATTTCTAATAAAGACAATTAAATGATCATGTTTTATTTATCGAAAAACGGAGACCTTTTTTTGAACTAATTATCATTTTTATGTAAGTATTTAGTTTCTCGATTAGTCCGGTTTCAAACAGTCCAGGATATTGGCAGAACTGATTACCTGGACTATGCGAGGTATTGCTGTACTATAACAGATACGCAGATGGCATTTTCATAATATATAATCAAACAAAAATAACTCCCCAAAGCCTTCTCAAACAGTTCAGTGTGCAACCTAAAGACTTGCAATTTACAATAAATGAGGAAGTAAACAATGAAATAGCATGCTTAGATTTAAATCTAATTAACAGACAAGGACAAATAGAAATGGAAATATACAGAAAATCTACAATGACAGACACATAACAATAAATAATAAATCATGCCACCCCAAAGAACGAAAATTAGCAGCATATAAAAACTGGATACACAGACTTCTCGCATTACCCCCTATAGCAAACATAAAAAATAAAGAATTAAATACTATTATTTATATAGCACTAAATAACAGTTATAGGAAGGAAGACATCCTACATCTATACAACAAACTCAAACAACAGAAAAATAATCTGGAAAATTAAAGCCAAGAAAGAACAAAAATGGATCCCATTTGCCTATACAGGAAAGTATATATGGAAAATCAAAAAACTCTTCAAAAACACCAACATAAAGATAGCATTTGGAACAACTTCCACCATAGGTAAACAAGTAAATGAGAAACGAGAAACAAACCCTTATGAACAGAGTGGGATAAACAGAATAACCTGCCAAAACTGTCAAAAAGTATAGATTGGCCAAACTGGTAGAAATCTAACAAGGTACAAGGAACACATAAGAAATATAAAATTAATCGAAGATGGATCGGCATTTGCCCAACATATACTAAATAAATGTCACCAGTATGGACCCATGACAGTAATCATGGAAATGGTTGAAAATGCCAAAAAAGGGAGCATCATAAATATAAAAGAAAACTTCCACACATATCGCTCTAATAAACTCAATAAATTGATAGAAGAACAAAAACATACAATAGATATATAATATATTCAACATCGTAATAAAACATCAGTACATGCCCACACAAATGTCATAAGACACAAGGAGTATAAATACACGATTCAACACACCTTAGAACAGTATAACAACACAGCGCACCACGAACTTACTTCAACAAGACGACACTAGAGGTAGGACAAAATACCAAAGCTCCCATAAAAACAAAATAGGGATTATGGAAATACTACATTATTCCCATAATATATTTGCAGAATCCTGTTCTTTGAACAACAGAACCACAAGGTGGTAGACGCTTGGCTTCCTTCAAAAAGAAGAAAGAAAAAGGATCTATACATCTACTCCCCCATCAGCCTTCATGGCATATTGCATGATTAGTTAAGCACAGGGACAACTTTACCCTTTTTAAAGGCACAGTATTTCCAGAGACTGGACAAGACTATGAGCCCATTGAAAGACAATTTGAAGTTCTGGTTTCCAGTAAATTTCAGTAATATTATTTATAATCAGTTTACCATTAATTGAACTATCTAAAACAATTAATTAGTCTGCATTTCTGCACAAAGATGAAAGCAGTATGTTCCTCTGAAATGTTAGAAACAACTCAAAAACTACACAGTGTTATAAACTAGAAAACCGCAATATGAATCTTCACCACCATGGAAGCTTAAAGTCTTTAAAGTTAATTAGTGATATACAGTATATATAGGGCTGTTTTAAACTTGTTACCAATAATATGACTTCTGATGCTCTTGGTCTTTCATTATGGCAGAGATGTCCACTATGATGTTAGGGGGGGCAGTTTTCATTTCACCATGCAGATGTTTGCCCATAGTTTTGATTTGGAATGCTTCTGACCACAAATATAAGCACATCCAAACAGTGTTTTAGAACACCACCTGCTTTCTTGGTACTTAGATATCAAAATGCATCAGATAAATCCCTAATCTTGATTCACAGTCCAAAATATGGTAATATGAACTCATGATCAGAGAGTTCATTTTAGTAGAACCATTGGAAAGCAGAGTGGCCAGCTGAAGATTAACACTTCGCGGACCGGTGATTTAAATATTTAAATCAGCCTGGGGACCGACGTTTTTAAACCTACTACCCTAACTTGTGCACTGTTCACTTTAAAAATTAATATAAAATCTCCTAATTAATTTTATGAACTAAAATTTTTGGAGAAGACTTACCAGAGCTCCTAGAAGTGCTTCAGAGTGTGATATTTCTGGAAACATTCCCCTCTGTGAAGAGGCATGACGCAGAACTTGCAGACATAGGAAGTCTTGCTTCGCTTCTTGTGCACAGCGCACACACGGCACTGCGTAGAAGGATACTTCCCCGTCGATTGTTCGCTCATCACAATTTTCACGAGGGTATGTTTCCACATATCACCCGAGAGTTGCCCAGGGGAGTCCATATGAGGCCTCCGTGGGGTGGGAGTAGATGGTCCCGGTCGTACTATGTCTGTGTCTGACGCAGGTTCTGCCGCCACTGTGAGGTCTGTAGCCCAGGCTTTTGCCACATTCATGAGAAATGCCTTGTATTTCAAAGTTGAATTTTCGTTTAGCTCTTTGAAAACCAAAAATGAATTGAAAAGGGCACAATTTATAAGCCACAAGGCAACTTTCTTCATCCATTTTACTGTTTTCCTAGGAAGGGAATAATAGGCCAAGTATTGGTCGGCTCTGTCAACTCCCTTCATGAACATATTGTACTGAGAAATACAAAGAGGCTTCTTCTTCACTTGCCCATGTCGTCTTTGAACATCGACCATGCTCGAATTGTGAATAGTGGAAATCATATTCACAACGCGAGTATCCCTCCAGGACTGAAGAAGAATGTCCCCCTTCCTCCTGAATGTGGTGTCACCACGTTTCAGGGATTTACATTCCTCTTTCAGATCTGGAGGAAGGCCTCTGTTCACCCTAATTGTACCACAAATACGTACTTTCCTTGAAAGTAGGTATTCTGCAGTTGCCACACTGTTATAAAAATTATCTTGATAAACGTGATAATTTTGATCCAGATAGGGATCCAAAATGGAAACAATAGTTTCTTGCAATTTCTTGCCTTCACCGGAATAAATTTCTAAATTTCCAATATAGCCTGAAGTGCTTTCCGTGACTACACGAACAAGTAGGCCATACTTTGTGAGTTTCCCAGGATTATACGTTCGAAAACGAAGCCTTCCCCTCCAAGGAATCACAGATTCGTCCAAAGACAGTTGCTGCTCTGGCTTATAAACTGTCTGAAATTTCTCAACGAAAAAGTCTAATAAGGGCTGAATTTTGAAAAGCCTGCCCGTTGATTGTGGTTGCAGTTCATTATTATTGAAATGCAAACACCACCATATCTGTTCAAATCTCTTACGACTCATGAGTTTGCCAAAAATGGGAATTTCTAAAAATGAATCAGTGCACCAATAGTCTTTCAAATTATCCCTCTTTGTAAACCCCATTAGAATGATTATTGCCAAAAATTTTTTCATTTCTGCTGAAGTGACATTCACCCACTTCAACACCTTATAGGTACTGTCATACGCCTCACGGTGTTGGAGATAGTATCTGTTGGTCTCCTGACACAACATGTCAAAGAAACTATCTCCAAAAAACAGTTCAGCTACTTCAGACACTTGCGTAGGGTCCGATGGCATTTGTCTCACCCCTGGATCACCAGTAAACTTTCCCAAAGTGGGTGTTTTGTCCACTTTACCCCATGTGGCTGTCCCCGCAATGCTAGCACTCGCACTTTCATCGGAGCTCTCACTGTCACTTTCACTTTCTCTTCTGGTCACAATATTTTGGGGGCCCCTGTCACTGCCACTGACACTGCCCTCGCTATCAGAAGACGAAGCAGTTGGCAAGTCAGATAACTCATCGGAGATCAAATCACAGATTTCTTCTTCTCCGAGAGCTCGCGCGGCCTTCAACTGCTTTCGTCTCTGAGCCATGTTGACACTGAGAATATCTTGCCTCACACATAGAAGCTTCGACTTGAACAAAGGGACTTTTCTTTAGAGTGAGAGAGGAACTCGGAAAACAAACATTCCGAAGGTCAGCTACGCAGTACTTTTACAGACACGTGGCCACCAAAGCGAGGAATAGTGTGTTGCAACATAACGTGTCCTAAAAGCCTAAATCTAGGCGACCGGTCTGCCACCTTTAAAACCCAAATGCCTAGGCCTAGGCATCTGGTCCGCGAAATGTTAAAATATGGATGACACAGGCCCGATTTTAATGGTGATGTTAGCGTAGAATTCCATATTAATATCAAAAACGTTCATATCAATAACAAATCTTTGTCAGTTTAGGGCCTTTTGAAATTGTGCAACTCTCTAATTAATTTTGATTCTAAACAGTGTATATTGTCTTCATTTTAATTAAAAAACTGTCATGACAATTCATATTTCTTCAAAATAACAAATTGAAACATCTTCAGAACTTTCTCCAATGGAGAAATTGATGTGTTACTCAGTACCTTTGAATAATATTCAGCAGTTTTACGCTGCCAAGAATTTTTTCAGTACAGTAAAGCCTGTAGAAAGTGGAACTGTGTAGGACTGAATGCTATTCTATTGCAGCCATACTCCATTTTATACAGGCATTCAAACTGAAATTGCAGTTCTTAAGATTGCATTACTTCATCTTCCATACAAAAGTGACATTGTTTTAATCACATTATACACATTGTCATTTGTTTCCAATAGTGCAGTAAGGTTTTCTGCATATGTGTTGGCGACTGGAAGACGTCAGTTTTGTTAGAATTCTAGCCCTGCATATTGTTTGGAGTTGTGATGTGAAAATTCCCAAAGTTCTCTGATGCTATTTAAAGCATTGCGGTATGTCCTGAGTTACACCCAAGTTGTTCTTGGGAAGCTCCATGTTCTTCCTTCTTCCCATCTTCCTGTTCCTTATTTTGCTGGTGATTCTCAATGAACTCATCAGTTTCCTTCAAACCAACTTCTGTTTCTACCTCTGTATCAATGTTAAGGCCATCTTCTGCTTTAACATTGTCATATGTAGCCAGATTGAGAGACTCCTGGAGTTGTATATGTTAGTTTCATCTGTTTTATCGCCAGTCGACTCGGTTGAAAATCTTGCTTCCTGAGAATATCTCTGTACTGTTTGTGGAGACACCTGCTTTGCAGCTTCAGCTATGCAGATTACAGCATCAAGGACTGAGATGGACTTGGCAAGTTGGGTGACAGAAGATGTGTCCATATTGACCAGCAGAGATTGCAGCTGTACAGATATTGCAACTCCTTGGTCTATAGGTTTGATATACCTTGTGGTGCTGGGGAGAAATGATGCAAGCCATACCTTTGAGAGTTCACTGCAAAGATAACAGGTCACATTGTCTGAAAATAAGAGAACATTGTATTTCTGTTGTTTGATTCTTTTAAATGCTGTCAGCTATTCCTCCATGACATGAGATATTTCCTGTTAGATTTCCAGTCAATGGGGAGTTTCTTTATGTAGTTCTTAAAACATCATGGTTTAGCAGGTTGCCCTCTAACCAGAAGTTTTTCCAACTCTTTTGTGATAAAATAATAGAGAAAACTTTCAGCTTTTCTTTGTAAAGTTTTGCATCAGAACATTTTTTACCTTTCAAACACACAGTTTCACTGGTAATGCACAAAAAAACTCATGTTTCATCGTCATTTGCGATATCCTTTGGATATCACAGACTTCACTAAACGCAGTCTGATGCCACATCCTGAAACTTCGTAACAACTCAATAGATGCCTTAAGTCACTTATATGCAGCATTTTTTTTTACTTGCTTTCATCACTTATACTTTTGTGTTAAGATCAAGCATTGCTCTCTTCTTGGAGGCCATGGCTGCAGCTTAAAATGAAAAACTGAGAGTCTCAGTGGCATGGTTGTCCATTGCATAATTGTAAACATTTCACTGACAGGGTCGTTGTACTGTTAGGTGTGGCGCTTGCAAACATGTACGGATGCCATCGTATGGGGTGAGGTGTGTGAGTCTTGAATTTCCCAGTGCCATTGTTGTGCTTCTGCTCCTTGGTCTTAACTTAGCTACCCTCAAAACAGGTACCTACTAGTGAACTGAAGTGGAAAAGTGAAGTCAGACAGAAGTACAGCACAGTGAATAAGAGGAACCAATTCATACAGTGCTGAGGAAAGAAACTAAATATTAAGAATTTTTTCCATTAAAGTCTTCTGTTTGTTGTCCATTTTGCATTAGACAATTTCTGTTTATTTCAGTGCATTTATGCTGATGTTTGTGCTAATTCATGGGTCCAGAAAAAATTTCAGCCATGGAAGTTTTACGTTTAGTACAGGTTCCATTGTTGATAGTTCTGACTGCATATTGGTACACAGAATCTGTATTGTAACATGTTTAAACAGTTAGTGTCTTGCTGTCACTAGTCACTTAAGATTTGTATTTGTATATGTCCACTACTGTTTCACAATAGAACAATGTATTATCCACTTCCTGCATCTTGCACCAAACTAACTTGTGAGTCACAGCACTTTCTGCTTCACATTTAGTTTTCTGCACATGACTTCTGTTCTCTGCTTCTGAGCCTATCAGCCTAAGACTGTCAAACTTCACAGCTGTGTTTATAGCCAAAGTCAGTCTGACTAAAGATGCAGAGGGGTGGTGTGCTGTAAAATTCCTTCGGAGTCATGGCTTGAAGTTCCGGTCTCATTTGCTGTGAGATGTCCACGGGACCCTGAAACAGCAGACGTAGTTAAGTCTCAAGAATGTCAACCACCATCATTGCTTCCTAATTAGGGATGATGTAAACCTTCAGCCACTTGGTGAAGTAGTCCATGGCAATTATGAGCTATTGATGTCCTGTCAGGCTGTCTGGAGAGGGCCCTGTGATATCGACAGGGATCCTCTTAAATGGTGTGCCAGTGTTACAGGTGAATCAAGCCCTGGCTCTGGGTTAGGGGTCCTTGGGTTGCTCTGCAGGTATCACATTATTGGCAGCACCTTTCGACTCTGATTCTCATATACGAGGGGGGACCCAAAAATAACCGGAATTTATTTTTGCATTTTTATTGAACTGTATATTAGTCCCCTTCAAAGTATTGTCCGTGTGCATTAATGCACTTGCCCCAACGCTTTTGCCACTGCTCAAAACAGTGCTGGAATTCTTGAGGCTGGATACTGTTCAAAGCCTTTAGCATGTTTTCTTTGACTTCATCCACATCACGGAATCGCTTTCCTTTGAGA
>NW_019737389.1:74427-78127 GCF_002891405.2 Cryptotermes secundus
TGCCAGATTTGAAACGGGAAAACCACTCGTAGACCTGTGATTTCCCCAAAGCATCATCATTAAAGGCTTGCCGAAGCATCCCAACAGTCTCCGCTGCAGTTTTCCCTAACAGAAAGCAAAATTTCACGCACACTCTTTGTTCCTTCTGGTCGGCCATCTCACTAATCGCCAAAGGGTTGAAACAGGAACGCACACAACAGAGCACCACAGACAAACCACTTAACTCAGACTGACGCCAGCTCACTAACAGTCGCGGGAGACACCCAGCTAACACCACCTAGCAGCACAACTTGTAACTATAAAGCATGCACGCGCAACAGGTCGGTTCCGGTTATTTTTGGGTCCCCCTTCGTATAGCCAGTAATACCACTGTCTGACCTTGTCCCTGGTTTTGCTGACACCCAGTTGCCCTACTGAAGATTTGTCTAGGGGCTGTCTGACTACTTCCTTCACCTCAATTTGGTGCAGAACTATTTGGGCTGTCTTTGATTGTTCATCATCGGACTCCCAGTTATGCTCCAGCATGCAATCTCTCACCACCAGGGAGTTTCACTGAGCCCTGTAATTCTTGTAGACTGGGCTGCATTCAGTAATGTACATCCACTAAAAATGCTCTCCAGCCTCTGCTTCCTGTAGAAGTTGTCCCATGTTGTCATTCAGCTGCTTCCTCAAGGTGGCACAATCGAAGCCATCCATGGTGTCAGCAGCATGAACTCATACTTCCAGGCTGCCTGACTGTCATTCTACTTTCTAATAGTGAGGGCATGCCTCTAGGCAGAATCTTCTAGAGAGTGCATCTGTGTTGTGCATCTGCCCCTGATGATGTTTGGATGTAAAACTGTACCCTTACAGAATCTGGACCAAGTGGGCCTACTAGGTTCTAGAAATCTAGAAGTCAAGTCAGGACAGAATGATTGGTATGCAGGTGGAATTCCTGTCCATAGAACTATTTGTGAAAGTCTTCCAGTGTCTTCACAATAGCCAGTAACTCACACTATGCCATGCAGTAATTCCCCTCAGCCCGAGATAGGGTCCTACTTTAGTAAGCTGCTACATGCTTCTCCCCCCCCCCTCCACTTGTGACAGCATGGCTCCATGTTGCTTGCATTCATGTTGTTGATGAACTTTGCACCCAGCTTGCATCTTGCACTGAACTGACAGCATTTTTGGTTTCATGCACGTTCCCATTTTCTCCCTCATGCTCAGCTTACTGAGCAGTATTGATGCTGAATAGTTTTCCTTTGTATCAATCATATTGTATCAGTTTATCATTTTTAACTGATGCCCCACATTTTAAAGAAAAACATTAGGGGTTCACAGGCCAAAAAAATAGGTTGCATATGTGTTCTTCACAGCATGGTAATGTGTGGTATAACTGGTGAGGTTGGTGAACAATTGAAGAGCCACTTTAGCGCAGTTACTGAGATGAGTGAATATGAACTGAGTGACTGGGGTTCAGTTAAGAGCAGTGAAATCATTGAATTTCTTCTTCAGTCCCATATTCAAAGTGGTTCTCAAACATACTCAACCTTCTAACTGTACAAATGTGATGAGGGATTTGTTTCTTTCTTAGTTCATTTAATGACGTTTTCTCAACTGTGTGGGTTATAGTATTCAGTGGTAGGATAGAAATAATGAATGGAGGCAGTAATTGTTCTCTGTTTTAAGTGTTTATACTGAAGGACTGAAGAAAACTGCAACATATCTTAGGGCCTGCAGGCCAAAAATGGAACCTAGGGCCTCTTGAATACAATACAGGAGTGCTTATTGCTCTGTATATGATCATGGTTCCTGGTCCATGACCAGAAAGTACAGTGTAATTTGAATCATAGAGTGGTCACAGATAGTGTATATTGACAACTTATTATGCACATAATTGGTTATTGTTATGAAACAGTTACTGTGAAACCCTGATTTAAGGGGACCCACATTTTATATTTTCCTACATCTGAGGTACATTTTTGAGGTTGCAGCCAAAGCTGTGTATGCCTGATCTATTAGTTTCCTCAATTTAAGTGTTCACTACCATTTTGTACTTGAAATTTTGATTCCTGCATGTTTCAGATATTGTTTTAGTGTGAAGGGAATTTTCTTGTTCCAACTCTTAATGTGTGGCCGTCCTTGTTTATTTCAAGGCCATCATATGCACAGCATGCAATACAGCATGGCTTTCTGTGTCCTCATTTAGAAATGGTTACTGTTTGTTCTTTATTGTGTTGCATTCAAGTGTAATAGTTTTGTTGGAAATGATTTTTAAGTAATGAATTGTTATAGCATTCAAAAGAAATAACTTAACAATAAGTGAGAAAGTGAAAAATATATTGAGGGGTTGGAAAAGAATCCAACTGTGTCATGAAATTATATTGCCAGTTGTTTTGTGCTTTCTCTGTTGTCAATAACATAATGTTAAGTAAATCTCAAATACTTGAAGAGGAAAGTTGGTGTGGTAGTCATTCTGAGAAATGAAAAAAAAAACTTTTTTATCTTATTAAGTGAAGAATGTTCAGTGCCTTATTATTGATTTAACTAAGGGAAGCCATAATACAGTTCATCTTGCAGGCAAGGCAACTCAGATTTAAAGAGGATAAAATCACATATAGAACTTCTGTTCAACCTTTATTGAATTTTAGACTGATTATAGCCTATCTGAAACATCTTTAAGGGTATTAACAGTTGTTTCAGGTTCTACTTTCCAAAAACCCATTTAATGGGGAAAAAGATCCCCCAGACAAACCTTTAATCAGGGTTTTACAATATAAACTTCAGTCATTCCTGTTTTCACATGAAACTCACATCACCTGCAGAATCATATGGAGCAGGTTGATAGGTTCTGCATTCCAAATAAGGAAGTTTCTGTATACCTTGTAAGGAATTTGGATGCTAATTTATAGGCCTATGATTATTCATTTTGGCAGTTAACAGCAAAGCAAACAGAAAAGAGACTGATCATGGTGCAGCGGGAAAAGGAGCAACTGCAAGCAGAACACAGCAAAGCTGTCCTTACTCGCAGTCGTTTGGAAAGCCTGTGCCGAGAGCTGCAGAGACAGAACAAGGCTATCAAGGTAACATTCAGAATTATCATGTTTTCAGTTTACACTATGGCAGGAATTGCAGTTTGGCAGTTATTTTATTTTATACTGGGTTTAATAAACTCGATTTTTATGTAGGTGCATGAAGCCATAGTTGCTGCCATGCCTATAAAGCCACTCTCAGTTTCATTCCTTCTCAGACACATGTGTTCATGCACACATGAGTTTTAGAATGTAATAATTTCTGAGTTGTTTCTTGATTGCAAAGCAGAAGGTAATATCTGCTCTTATGCGAACAGAATCTACATCTAGTGCTAAGGATTTCAAAATATTTAGGTTGTCTTCACGTGTCACATTAACCGTTAATGTCCGAAATGCACCAATCGGTACAGTAATGAATATGGTCGTCGTAGCCAAAGTACCTCAATTTGTGCAGTTGGACAGTTAACCTTTATCAGACGGGCCATTTAATTTCTGGTAGGGGCAGCTGGACGGAGTTTATTTAACACTCATTCCAAAAAAAAAATCCCGAAATTCATACATTTTCTGCACCTCAACCTGCACTATTTGTACGGAAACAGCACCGTAGTGACACTTCACACAGTTGTGGATATAGGCTTCCTTACTGTTCTGAGACGCCCACTTAATATCCACCACAGGGCGTGTTTACG
>NW_019737389.1:78277-91051 GCF_002891405.2 Cryptotermes secundus
TGTAAGTCCTTGTGGCGGCTTCACATACAATGCCTATCTCTTGTTGAAGCTTATTTATCGTATGAGACATTTCGGTATGCACGACTGTGGGCGTCTGAAATCGCTCGCTGTTAGAAATACACAGGAGAACATTCTCAGAATATGGTGTTGCCAGATCGGTCATTTGTTCATTCATTGCAGTCAAACCATTGTGTTTGTAACGATTTTGAAACATCGCAATATGAGGTCAGCCACCCATGACATCATGAACCATTTTTGAAGCAGATATTCAGTTCAGCCAAGATGTGAATGAGATTTTTGTATGTGTGGGCGTGATTTATGGCTTCTGGTCGTGGTCTAAGCACTGTGCTGGCATTAAACCATTCACTGCTAGAGAGCCGTATAATTCACCACGGCCACATGACGACATCGTATGGAAGATGCTGAAATTGAGAAACAGCTGTTTAATGACACAGATTCGGACTGCTATTCAACCGATTCTGACAGTGGCGAGGAAAGTTGGAGTTCTGATTCCGCGGATGAAGGGTCATCACCTTCGTCGGCAACTTGGGGACCGCCAGACCAGTGTGGCTGGAGAGGTGTGAATAATTATTCCGGTGTAGCTGTGGGGATAAATATCACTGCAGCTCCACGCGTGAATAAGGATTCCACCCCTCTCTGCGTTTTCATGCTGTACTTTGCGGGGATTATCCATCTGCTGGTGGAAGAGACGAATAGGTACTATCACCAATACCTAGACAGACTTGAAGACGGACCATCTCCGCGGCCTGATGTAACTGAATCCGAGATGTTTCTGTTTCTAGGAATAATCATTCAAATGGGAAATGACATTAGAGACACACTAAAGGACTACTGGTCGACTGCTGAACAATTTGCCACGCCTTTCTACTCTAACACAATGAAACGCGACCGTTTTCTTCACATTCTTCGTTTTCTACATTTTGCAGACAACAGTACAGAAACTGACAGGAATGTTGACAATTATGACCGACTATGGAAAATTCGGACCATCTTCGACACTCTCAATGACGCATATAAAAAATATTATAACCCTTCCGAACATTTGGCCATAGACGAAATAATAGTTAAATTCAAGGGAAGGGTGGTTTTTAGACAGTACATTCCTAAGAAGCACAAACATTTCGGAATCAAAATCTTCAAAATTTGTGACGCCACTGGGTATACCTATGACATGAAGGTTTACTTAGGAAAAGACAGGAAACATGCCAGCCAAGACGTGACAGCGACACATGCTACAGTTAGGGACCTATGCAGGCGTATTGAGGGCGTAGGTCACAAACTGTACATGGGCAATTTCTTTTCGTCACCAGACTTGTTTGACAACCTGATGACAAAGGACATAACGTGCTGTGGGACAGTCAGACCTAATCGGAAGGTCTGACGATTTTCGACGAAGACAATTTCGACTGAAGAAAGGAGACATTCGTGTTAGGGTGAGACAGAACTTGACAGCACTAGTTTGGAAGGACAAACGTGACGTACACATACTGACAAACATGCACTGTCCTCCAGGAGAAGGCAGTTTCTGTGATGAGCACGGAAATGCCATCAAACCATCAGTTGTTGTGGATTATAACACGCACATGGGTTATGTCGACAAAGCGGACAGAATGACAAACAATTACAGCATCAGTCATCGGACCTGGAAATGGACAAATAAACTATTTTTCCATCTCCTGGATCTGACAATTCTGAACAGCTTCATCTTGTTGTCATCCTGTGGCACGAAATTGTCACATCGAGACTTTCGTCTCGCCCTTGTGTGCAACATGGTGGAAGAAGCTGAAAGGGGTTCACCTTGCCCTCAAAGGTCCATTGGTCGACCTCCTGCCGTGTCATCGTTAGTAAAATGATTAGAGGAAGCCCGTCGACATCACTGGCCTGCTTCCTCTAAATTGCAACTGAGGTGTCGTGTGTTCTTCGCGTGGGAAGCGGTCTAGCGTTCGTACGAAGTGCGTGAGGTGCGAGGTCGGACTCTGCATTTCGGAATGTTTTCAGCAGTACCATACGAAGGCCACATTACCATAGATGACGCAGGAGGGAAGGCTGTTTCCTCATGAAGATGGTGAACATATATCACATAAGTAGAGCAAAAATTTAATTTTAAATTTAATTTTAAAAAAATCTTTACACGTGTGCAATGCGCGAAATCATATGAGGTCGTTCGGCCATATGACGTCGGTAGATTACATAAGATCATGCAGGAAGGAAGGCTGTCACCTTATAAAGGTTGTGACCAAAAATCATGTAAATATAACAACAATTTATATTTTAAATTTAATTTTAAAAAAATCTTTACACGCGTGGAATGCGCGATATCATATGATGTCGTTCGTCAATTTGGCCTTACTTTTAACGTTATATGACGTCGCTAGATTACATTAGATCATGCAGGAAGGAAGGCTATCTCCTTATCAAGGAGGTGACCAAAAATCATGTAAATAGAACAACAATTTATATTTTTAATTTCATTTAAAAAAAACTTACACGCGTGGAATCTGTGACATCATATGATGATGTTTGGAGAGCTGCCCTAACTTTTAACGACATCATATGATGACGTTCGTTCGATAAAGGTTAAACACCACTAGTGGAAGTGTGTGCATGCACTGCTAACTGCTAGTAGAAGCGAATGCACAATCCTAAATATTTATTTTTAAATATAGTAACTACCAGACAGATCTGAGTAAAGCTGTAATACAAGAATTAAATTGCTACCTAAGTGAACAACAACAAAAAAAGAGTATATGAGTTATGCCCCAACTCATCTTCGAGTCAGTACTTATTGAACATATATTTTTAATGCAGATTCTGCAATAATGATGATGATGATGATGATGATGATGATGATGATGATGATGATGATGATGATTGCACGAGTTCTTTGTCATCCTCATCTTCGTAACACCAATCATTATCTTCTTCTGTGCAGCAGTGCGAATCAGAATCAAATGTCGGTTGCCTTTCAGGTTCATCATTTTGCAAACAATGTTACACTGCTATTGTATAATGAAATGAAACTGCAGTATTCAGTTTCACTCTGAATGCACAGAAAACAGAATGCATGCTGTATCTCAACCACGATGTAACTGTCTGTGACCATAGAAAGGGCAATAAGATCTTGCAGCTTCAGTGGAAGAGCTTAGCACTGAAGTAGGGACCATCAGACTGTTCCCTCTAGCCTTTTTTGAATAGCCATACTTTCATTTTTCTGTCCTTTAGTTAAAAGTTTCAAAAATCTGAAGATTGTAACAAAGACATGAAACTTGCCAGCAGAGAACCAAATGATTTTATTGCTTCCAACTGTTTTATGGTACCAGGCACTGGGAAAATATATCAAGTGTTACAAGCAGGAATGATTTTATAATGCAGAACAACTCTGCAAATAGGCAGAAAACCATTTTTTCAGTATGCATTAAAAGTAAAAGAAAAAAAATTGAAAATAGAGTATAACCCTTTTGCATAAAAATTTTCAAATCTTGTGTTATTGTATTGTGTGACACTATATTCTTTGCTGATATAAACAAAGTTAATTCCGTCCATTTATCATAAAAATTGTGTTAGGTACAGCTGTTTGAAACACAACACTTAAAATTGTTTAAGTGCCCTAACAGGAACAGACATTTAAATGCAGAACTTCAACAGGCATTTAAACACGCACCAGAAGTGGGCATTTAAACAATCTCTGGCCAGCTTAAGCTACCACGATTTCAAAAGTCTGATGTTTAAAGGTTAATTGAAGGCTTCTGGTGTAAATATTGGTAACATTTTCTAGAAGAATAACTATTATTTATTGGGTGTTTTTATGGAGCTGGGATATCTCACTCAGTGCAATGACAGGCTATGGGCTGGACAGCCAGGGTTCAGTTCCAGGCAGCATCCATGCCAGCTCTGTGGCCAACCTAGCCTCCTATTTGGTGGCTACCAAGGGCTATTTCCCCCAGGTTAAATTGCTGGGGTGTGAAGCAGACCACTCACCTCCATCTAGGTGTTGAGGTCAAGAATGGTGGACCTGTAACTCCACTTCCCTCTACATCTTCATCTTCTGCTTACGTACTTAATTAATAAAGTACAGTGACAACTTTACTTTTTAAGTGTACCGTTATGTGTTTTGTGAGTATCCCAGAAGAATGTCTGGAAAAATTACTATGTGAGAATGCAAGCTGCAAAGCTGTTCACAATCTAATCATTTCCTAATGTTGTCTTGTAGCATCTGTTGCACTGTGTATACTTTTTACAGTGGCACCTCGCTTAACAAGCATAATTCGTTCCAGAATCTTACTTGTAATGCGAAACACTTGTTAAGCGAAACAATTTTTCCCATATAAATTAATGTAAAATACGATAATGTGTTCCATGCCAAAAAAAACTAAAAAATTTTTATGTATAATGTTTATTCAAAGAAAGTTATATATACATTGTGGAGGAGCGTGAATCATCTTCATCTTTTCTTCTATGCGGAATGAAGCAACCTGGAATGCGAATTCGATTTGCAGGAAAAAAAGAAAAAAAAAATGAAATAATTAGTTTATTATTTATGATACATATCTAATTCTTTTTTACTAGAAAGCTGTCTAGAGATATTTGTTTTTGCCGATGCTTCAAAATTTGGTGAAAATGCAACACAGTATTATCATTAAATAAATTTGTAGCACGCATAGCCACTACTTCTCAATGTATGATGCAACAGTTTCCAATGCTTTCAGCATTTCTCTTATCGCGCCAGAAGATTGTTGATTTGCTGTTACCTCCTCCTCCTCTGACAAACTCTCCTCCACAACATCTTGCTGTGAAACACAGTGCAACTCCAAATCATGCAAATCGTTGATGTAGACCAATTGTATGTGCATGCTAGATCAGCCACGCTCACACCTCGTTCTCGCTTTTCAGTGATTTTACGTTTCATTTCTACGGTTATTTTTATTCTCTTATGGCTGTCTTTTTGCGGCTTTTTCTTTGGGAACATTTTTGCAAGGGTTATTAAACTTTGCACAAAAGAAAATCACAAATAGTATGTCTGAACACAAGTTTGGAAAAATGTATGATCACAAGCGACAGTAAGATGCTAGCGGAACGAGTGCTAAACACAGACTGATGTAGCAAGCGCACAATCCGGGACTTCCCCTCTCGTCACTCGTTATGTGAAATGTCACTTGTTAAGCGAGTCATTTTTTTACAATTTGTTTTGCTCGTTATGCGAATTACTCGTTAAGTGAGGTTCCACTGTATTCATATATTCACTGCTATCTCACATGCAACTCGCACCAAGAGTTTTAAAATTTTAAAGCTGTCAGTTTTTTCAAGTGGTATGTATTTAACATATCTTTTGCACAACATGTTTCAGCTGATTTGGCTGTCATCAAGTGCATTAAAATTATTGAAGAGATTGATTCACTTTTGTGCCATTGGAAAGTACCCAGACTAGGTCAAAAAAGAAATGCTGCCCTGACATACTCAATTTTGGCTTCCATCTCTATCAAAATAGTCTCATTGGGAACATATACAGTGATCCCTTCATTTTTTCCATGTTTCAAAAGCACCGTGGAAGTCATTTTTCTTAATGCCATCAAGTACCACTTGCAATTCCCTTTGGATATCAGACACTGTTTCAAAATGTTGTCCCTTCAATTTCATTTTCAATTTTGGAAGCAAAGCAAAATCACAGGGGGGCTAAGTCTGGTGATTAGGGAGGATGGGGAACGATAACCATGTTATTGTTAGAACCAAACTCTGTGGTTTTCAGGGACGTGGGGGCAGGCGTGGTGTTGTGATGAAGGAGCAGTGCATCTCGTGTTCAAATTTCTGTTATGAACTCCTGTCAGTCTCCATAACTGATCTCAACAATGTCTGTGAGCTCATTAATTGTTCAGTGATGGTCTTTGATGAGTTCTTGAATTTTTTCAACATAGTTTATCATTTTGCGGGTGCTTGGTTGCCCTGAACGTATGTCTCTTTCAACTGACACTCCACAGGCCTTGAAATGTGAATGCCATTTGGAAACCACTGCCCAGATTAAAGAATATTCTCCAAAAGCATCACAAAACATTTCAAGAGTTTCAGTAGCAGATTTACTTAGCTTCACGCAAAATTTGATGCAGACATGTTGCTCAATTTTGCCATAAGTCACAGACAGAACAAAACATGAAGTCAAAATAGCACTCGTATGAAAACAGTGTGCATTCACGGTGTGGTGTCACGTGGCAGACTGATGCAGTAGGGTTTTGGAAGTGTGACTTTGGCCTCTTCTCTCATCTTCTTTCACTGAGTTAATTACAACAATAACAATCTGGGAACTTTCTGATAACACCTCGTGTTGGTACGTTTTCCTAATTTTATGATCACATCACCAGTTTTAGTGTGAGTTGCACATGAGATGGCATTGAATGTATGAATAAACACTAATTATTTCAGTTAACTTTATTTTGATTCATGTGATCTGCAGTATAGATTATGCACATTATAATTGTCTGCAACCCAAAACATGGCTGATGAACCCTGGTCTACAGGGGCTGAAGAAGATATTTCAGAATTACTAGGTTTTTGGACTTTGTCCATCATCCATTAATCTAGAAACTAGAAGACACTACTTTCCAGGAACTGGATCTGTTTCCATCCTCATGTGAGGGGTGGGAGGACACCTACTTCAGTCCCTTACAAAGTGATTAAGGTTATTTTTTGTCTTTGGGAACTGGATCAGTTTCCATTCTCAGGTGAAGGGGGGAAAGAAGACACTTAGTCTGTAGAGTCTTTTAGAAAGTGATTGAGGTTAGGTCTTTTTATTTGACCCAACAAAATAAGTGTGTTCCCCCCTCACCTGAGGACAGAAACAGATCCATTTTCCAAAACATTGTTTTATAGTTACTTTCTGAAATGTGCTTTCTAGTATGTAGAATACCAGACAATAGACAAGGTCCAGAAACCCAGTAATTCTGGGTCTTATACACCATCGTCAGAACCCTTTAGGTTCTGTAGGAAGATATTTGTTAAATGGAAGTTCCTATTTATGAAATATACTTTGTCTGTTTGGAAGTTCCGATCATGATCTTCCTACAATCTCACTCTTTTTTTTTAGATTCAGTTACCATGATTTAATCATACACTTGTTCGAAAAATGTTATGATCAAAACCTTTGTTATTTCATTTACAGAAATAACATGCCATAAAAATGTTAACTCCCTATACGATCCATCTCTAAAAGTCAGATTTATGCAGAAGATCACAACTCAGTGACACATCATATTCAGGACATGTAATGTTCAAATCTCAGACTGTCAGACTCAGGCTATCCTGACAAAGGTTTCTTATGGTTCAGCTAAATCTTTCAGGCTGAAGCCCTGATAATACCTTAAAACTAGTCATTGCTTTGTTTCACAGCAATTTCAATCCATCATTCACAAATTTGCCCTTTCACAAAAACTGGCTAGGACCAGAATGAGGAAGTCAGGTTAACGAAAGATAAATTATCAGTCCAAGTCTTCTTATATTTATTGAACTTCATCACATTCTTCGCATGTTTTCACTAAATGCTGGTAAAATAATAAGCTTTAAATGATATGAAACATCAGTCACGTTATTGAATCCCAGACCTGGTCTTTGTTTGCACATCTTGTTTCTTATGTGCATTATAGGGTCTTATCAGTTGCATGTGTATGCTTGCAGAAGGCTTGCTGTGTAACATAACAAAGAATGAGCTTGCCATATTACAGTGCCTTCATGCTTGTTCCTTAAGTTCCTGCTGCTGTCCTTGTCACGTGCTGAGGACAAATTCTTTGTTAATATCATGTTTCATGCATAAGAGTGTGTTACTTACATGCGTGCACGTGCACACAGATATATATACAAGGGATGGACAAAAATATGGAAACACCTCGTGAAATGCATGCCTGAATTGAAGTGTTTATTTTAGCAACGTTTGTAGGTCACACTTTCTTATCTGCCCAACACCACTACCTATACAACCTCCGCAATACGTTGCAAGCTTCATTTGTTGTGAAGACAGTGTTCTGTGCAATTTTTTATGCATCACGTCAGAGCTAACAGAATTCAAACGTGGGCAAATTGTTGGGGCCCATATGGTGGGTGCTTCTGTAACCAAGGTAGACGAGGTTTTTGATGTTTCGCGAGGCACAGCATCCAAGATTATAACCGCATACAGGAGGACTGAAAGAACTGTGTCCGATAAACACCAGTGTGGATGGAAATGTGTGTTGAGTGATCAAGACAGACAAACATTGCGTAGGATTGTGACAAAAAATAAGAAGACTACAGCTGAAAAAGTGACTGCTGAACTGAATGTCACGCTTACAAACCCTTTCAGCACCAAAACAGTATGAAGGGAACTCCACAAGCAGGGTATTTCTGGACGAGCTGCAATTCCAAAGCCACTCATCAGTGATCAAAATGGCACTAAGAGGACAGTATGGACTATGGAGCAATGGAATCATTTGGTCGGATGAGTCCACCTTCACACTCTTTCTGACTTCTGGCTGAGTTTACGTCTGGAGAATGCCATCCCAAGCTTATGATCCAGATTGTTTACTGCCAAGAGTGAAACATGGCAGGGGTTCGATCATGGTATGGGCAGCCATATCGTGGTATTCTGTCGGACCCATCATTACCCTGCAAGGTCACGTCACTGCCAACGACTGTGTGACCATTTTGGGCAACCAGGTCCATCCCATGGTGCAAAATTTGTTCCCTAATGGTGATACCATTTACCAAGCCAACAATGCCTGTGTTCACATAGCTCACATCGTCCAGGAAGATGAAGTGTCACGTCTGCCATGGCCCCCACAATCGCCAGATATCAATATTATTGAGCTTTTGTGGTCTGTTTTGGAGAGCAATCTGCGTGCGCACTATCCACCTCCATCATCAATAACAGAACTTACCATGTTTTTCAGGAAGAATGGTGCAAGATTCCCTTGCATATCATACAGGACCTCTATTTATCCATTCCAAGGAGACTGCAAGTAGTTCTGCAAGCCAGAGGTTGCCCTACACTATATTAGTTATGGTAATGTGTTCTTTTTTGTTGGGTGTTTCCATATTTTTGTCCATCCCCTGTATATACAGGGTGTAAGTCAAAGGTGCTGACAAACCTTGGGCATGAGTTCCACATACCAAAGCAAGAAAAAATGTCCCTATCAGCAGGTGTCACAAAACATACTAGGTGGTTCAAATATGACCGAGACTGATTTTTTTTGTAAACAAGCCGCACCGCGCAGCAGCTGTGCGACCTTGAGAGAGTGAAGTCACAACATCCACCCTCCATCCTGTTAGGGTTAGAACCTGTTCAGTCCTGTCTGGAAGTTGCTAGAGTGATAAGTGAACAGAAGGTACTGCGGAGCGTGGAACAACGCATTGTGATCAAATTCCTCGTTGGAGAAAACGTCCCATCTGCTGAAATTCACCACATACTCCAACAACAGTATGGGAAAGAGTGTCTCTCACAGACCCGTGTGTTTGAGTGGTGTAAGTGCTTCAGAGAGGGCAGAGAGCGCGTGGAGAATGAACCGCATGATCGTCGGCCGTGAACATCCGTCACCAAGCCAAACATTGATCGTGCAGATGCACTTATTCATGAGAATAGGCGCATCACTATCAAGGAACTTGGAGCAATGCTGTCCATCAGTGTTGGTAGTGTAGAAGACATCATGAAATAACACCTGCACTATCGTAAGGTGAATGCACAGTGGGTACCACGCACTTTGACAGACGTGAACAAAATGGTGCGCATGCAAGTTGCCAGTCGTCTCCTACAGCACTTTGAAGATGAAGGTGATGCATTTTTGAAGTCTATAGTGACCACCGATGAACCGTGGGTGCACTACTTCATTCCCGAGTCCCAGCAATCATCACGTGAGTGGTGGCATACCAGTTCTCCCAAACCCAAGAGAGCGCGGAGGAGCCGTTCGGCAGGAAAAGTAATGGCAACGTTCTTCTGGGACTGGCAGGGGGTTATCCATGTAGACTTTTTGACAGATGCCAGAACAGTCAATGCAGCTTATTACTCAGACCTTCTGACAACAGACGTGAAGGAAAAGATCCGATCCAAGCAGAAGAGAGGTGGAAAGTGGGTAGTCTTCCTTCAAGACAATGCATGCCCCCATGCGGCCAAAACAACAATGAAAACCCTCTGGAAACTGAAATGGAACCTTCTGACACATCCGCCATACAGTCCCGATTTGGCACCAAGTGATTTCTACCTGTTGGAAGGCTCAAATCAGACTTGCAAGGCATGCGGTTTGTGGACAACGACGCCGTCACCCAGAATGTTCGGGAGTGGATACGCCGCCAACCACAAAACTTTTTTGAAAAGGGCATCAGAATGCTTCCAGAACATTGGAAAAAATGTGTTGACTCCGGAGGGGAGTACGTTGAAGACTGACAAGTGCAAGTAAGTGTTTGGCAATTTTGGTTTAAAAAAAAATCAGTCCTGGTCATATTTGAACCACCTTGTACAATTTGTGAGTTAAAGCCGAAAGAGTACATTTATAATAAGAGCTCAAAATGTCCTCCATGAGAATCAGTGCACACCTCAGCACATCCAGAGATGGATAGTTGTGGATAGTCCGACAGGCATCCATAATATGATGGTGAAGTTCCTCTTTGTTGTCAACAGGAGCTGCATGCAGAAGGCTTTTTAGGAGTCCCCTACAGGTTGAAATACAGATGATTCAAATCTGGCAAGGGTGGAGGCTGTACAGTGGGTCCTGCTTTATCTATCCATCAGTTATGATACATGTGTGTTACTGAGAATAGCTAAAATGTGCTGCAGCACTGTCATGCATGTACCACATTCATGCTCTGCCTCTGATACTTCTTCCAGTGTCTTTGGCAGATGGTGTAAGAGGACATCTCAGTAGTGGTTGCCTGTAAGCTGATGTGGCAAAACATGTGGGCGTGCCAGGCAGTCACCAACAATCCCTGCCCACAATTTAATGCTGAACTGCTGCTGGTGTCTACATAGTATTCATCAGCCATAACTCACTAATTAAATGTTCCCAGTTACATGATGATATGGACATTTTTTCTGGTTTTGGTACTTGGAACTTGTGCCCAAAGTTCATCCACACCTTTCAGTTACACCCTGTGTGAGTGTGTAGACACACACATATTATTAATGGGGGGGAGAGGTTATAGTTTCCGAAATTCTGCTATGGAAAATGATGGAACTGGAATTATGATGTGAAGTACAGTATTTTCTGTAGCAATGTGTTTACAGACACTTCTAATTTATGATCTTCCCATGAAATATAGACCAGTTCTCACATGGGTACAACACAGCAGGCAGTGGTTTAAGCTGAATTACATTATTTTCATGGAATATCTCACAGGGCTTATTATACAGTACTTCAATTTGAAACCATATTCAATTTATGATATGTCTTTAAGAGGAAGGACATCTTGCAGGATGAGAGTTTGTTGAAAATCCGAGAAGAAGAAGAGAGGCGAAAGGAAGTGTCAGCCAATTTCCAGACTACCCTCAATGAAATTACAGCCCTAATGCAGCAGAATAATGAGAAAAACTCGAAACTTAGAGAAGACAACCTTGAAATGACTAAAAAGTTTAAAACAGTTTGTGAACAATATTCGTTGAGAGAACAGGTATGTGTGTGTTCCTTCAGAAAGTATTTCATGAAAGGGTTATAGTGACAGGTCTTCTTTGTCAGGGTATTGTATCCTTTAGATGAGCTGAAATGTGTTTTTTTAATAGTAACATATTTTAGATGCTAAATCTTTAGGTGATTATTGTTGACATGAAACTATAAATATGATATAACTCCACACGGTAGGGTAATTGTTTTTACTGGCAATCTCTAAAGGCCCTGTATGTGCAAAGAACACTAGACGTTTTATTTTAATGTGGAAGTAGGAAAGTGGAACAGCTACTCTGACTTCAGCAGAAGTCCTAAGTGTTTTGAGTTTTATGTTATGTTTGCATAAATGTTGAGGATGCGCCAAGCAGGTTGGTGTGACAGGAACACAGGTGACATACAGGTTTACTAGGTTGTCCTGATTGAGGCTTTCCATAGTTTTCCTCAGTCTCTTCAGTTGATTGTGTAGTATCATGCTTGAAATATGCCATAACCACATATCCCAGAATCATACATGCTCACTATTCGTGATTGTCTTCTCATCTCATTTAAGACTAAATAACATCATAATTAGGAAATATATTATTAAACTAGCTGTGCCTGGCCACACCTTGCTGTGGCTCAGTCTGTCCGTTCCTCCCCAGTTTGATTTGAAATTACTCGACGCATTGCTTCCACTTCGCAAGTACGACGACCTAAGCTTCTTCTTCTGCGAGGCATTATTTGGACGAAATATTTCAATTCAAATGCAGATCAATCGACACAGCTCAATCCCACCTCCAATTGCACTGAAAAATAAGGAGAAGATTTAAGAAAACAAAATGAAAAACAATGAAAAATAAACTATACTCACGAAATGAATGCTATGGTAAATGACACAGCTCAATTCCAACGCCCAAATCCAATTTATATTTATATAGATATAACGTTAGAAACCTTAGAAGTTGAACCGGAAGAAGTAGATACAGACGAGAATCCAACGCCCAAATCCAATTTATATTTATATAGATATAACTTGTTTGGGCATGTCACGCGAGTATTTATTGTTCTTCGCTTTTACACTTATACACTTTGCAAGAATTGCCACTTGCAGTATCAGAACTAATTCGGACAGGATAGGAAATGCTAGCACAGAACACCTTGTAGAAGTGTT
>NW_019737389.1:91915-122855 GCF_002891405.2 Cryptotermes secundus
AAGAAGACGAGGAAGAAGACGTAAGAAGATGCTGGATGACCTTGGGGACAGAAGAGGATACTGTCATTTGAAGGAGAAAGCTCTAGATCGCATTAAGTGGAGGAATTGTTTTGAAAGAGACTGTGGACCTGTCGTCTTGACAGATTACTGATGATGATGATGATGATGAGATATAACGTGTTTGGGCACGTCACGCGAGTATTTATTGTTTTTTGCTTTTACACTTATACCCTTTGCAAGAATTGCCACGTGCAGTATCAGAGCTAATTCAGACAGGATAGGAAATGCTAGCACAGAACACCTTGTAGAAGTGTTCTTTTCATCCGTTGTTACACAACGGAACCTCTTATACTCTTATCTCTGGGGAAACACGTTTGTTGTTTTGGCAATTCCTATGCAACGGCCCACTGTTATTGCGTTTCCATGGAAGTATACTTTCTGTTTTCATCCATTGTTGCGCAACGGAACCTCTTTTCCTATGCAATCAGTGAAGAACTTTCGGAGATCCTCGAAAGGTAACAAACCAACATTTATGTTTTTATTTATATAAATAGATAGAAGATAGATAGAGATTTTTAATGATTTTAACATCATAAAGTATTAAAATACATTTTTAGTGAGTGACATATTCTTGATGTCTTTTAAATTGTTGCATTATTTACATGTACTTTGATAATAAGAATATGTCGCGTGTTACCTATGTAACGTTGTTGTGGTCACGTGTCTCCTATTCAGTGCGGCAAATAACTTCCACGCACGTGTCGGATTCAGCGAATAAGTTATTGAACGCTCACTTTTACACCAGCGAGTACAATTATTATCACGTCCAGTATCACCGAAAAACTCTTCAGAGCTGGACTATTATAACCCGGTTTCGGACGCAATAGAGGGCACTTTCTCCCAGGGTTCCATTTCACGTGTTCTGTGTTCGTTGCCGCAGAAATGCATTATTTCCGCCGTTTCAACAGTTCGTTGCCACAGTTATTCCTAGGCAACGATCTGTTTTTATTCGATGGACGACATATAACACGTTACAGTATATAAATATTGAGTACAATTAATACTTAACAACCAACCAACCAACCTGTCACAGGTGTGTCATGTATATAGTAGGCATATAAAAACGCGTGTGTTCGAATGCAATGTTGTATCAAAATTTCGAAGCAATTGGTGAAGAACTTTCGGAGATCTTCGAGGATTAACAAACCAACATTTACATTTTTATTTGTATAGATATCATTAGAATTGATCACTGTGTGATCTGAGGTTTTTATGGGATTGAGTATCAAGATTACAGTCTTCAGAGATATGCTGCTGTGTAGTTTGGATGAAGTATCTGCATTTCAGAGAAATTTGCTGCCGCAAAAGATGCATCTACCCACAGAATGGAGGGAGCAGGTTCTGAAAGCAGCAGGGTCCTCTGAAACATTGGTAGCTGTCTACAGTGGAACACAAATTTGATGATCCTTGGTTTAAAATGTTCCTTCACTTAACATTCAGTTTTATTGATCTGAAATCAATAATCCTTATGATAAATTTCCTCCTTATAAAATCTTCCTCCTGTTTGTGTTTAGTGTTTAGTGTTCCTCCCTAGAGGAAGCTGAAATGGGGGTTTCCCTATACCAAACTACACAGCATCATGTCCCAGAAGACTTCTATCTTCAGTTGTTCATCTGGTTGATGGTGGTGACTGAAATTATTTTTCAGCAAGTAGACAAGATCACAAAACAAATGCAACTGGAAGCCCAGCTGGCTGATGCCAAATTGGCAAAAGCCAAAATGGAGATGGCTGCAGAAAAGGAGGTGCTTCTGAAGGAGAAACAGCAGCTGCTCATGGTAATAGATTTACATTTACATTTACATTACATTTATTTTCCCTTCATGGATCCAATCATCACCCTGTAGGGCTGGATATACGTTGAAACATCCATGTGTGTGTTATTTATTGTTCTGCCCTTTGGCCAATGGACAGGGGCACACGGTGGATTCTGTTATGATGGAATGAAGAATGCAGTGCTCAGCAGAAGGAACCTGTAATGTAACATGTGCTCTGAACCACAGGAGGTGTCTAGTATTCACAACTCCTGAGAGGTGAAGGTTTCATTCTGTGAGAAGAGGAATCAGCACAGAAAGCTAACAAGGGATAAGATTTAGAATCTTCTGAATGAGAATTAATTTTTTACTCCAGGATCCCTGATAAATAATTTTAGGATTTTAACTGAAGAGAAAAGTTGAAAGAAGTTGCAGATTAACCCACTGTACTCTTCTGTTACACTGCAACTGATGGTCAAGTAGTTCTACACAACACCCCTGATGTGCCACAATCCTGCGTCTGGTTCAGTCGCTAATGACCTCTTCCTGCTGTGTGGTTGGCATTTCTATTGCTGCACACCCCTGAAGATGACATCAGTGACCTGGACAGGCTTTCCCCCAGGTTAATCCTACTCTTGGCCTCATCTTGTCAGGTCCACCCCTGTAATAACATGTGCTGCTCTCATCTCCCACATATTTTGAACTACTAATTAGGTATATTTATTAAAAGGAACTGTATCATTGGTTCTTATAACCTTACTAAGACCCCTCCTCCTCTCTGAATATATGGGAAAAGTTTGGACCAAGGGATCATCCCTTCAGTGGACAATAAGATTATCAGCAGTTCAGTTCACTGCCTTCAGTTTACAATATTTATGTATTTGTATAAATAAGTATTAAAGACATCACCTAGTGTACTTATCTGAATGCTGTCATTCAGATAATTTTCTGTCAGTACAATTAATTCATGGCTTATGCTGTTTGGCTCACTTACCAGAGGTAATGGTAATAATGGTGAACACAGTTGCCAACAGTCTCAACTGAGAAGCCCCACTCTGACCTGTATGTGAAGTGTAACTGTATGTCATTGCAGAGACACTCTGTTACCTAATGAAATTCATTAAAATTCACTAGAGTCCAAAGTTCTTTGTACCTTCATTCTTATTAATACAGCACTCAGTCTGCCAAGTGATGTCATGTCACTATATCTGCGTAAACTTTCAAAGTACAAAATTATTATGACCCTTTGTTTGGTTTGTACAGTTTATTTACCACTGCCATATCATATGTGCATGAGTGTGTAATAAGAGCATTTGTTTTGCTATGAGAGATTCAATTGTATAAAGAAAGTTTGTATTTGTAGGGGAAAGTACTGGGTGAAAGAAAAATACACATGTGGCATGTGAATTTACTTTTTACTCTGTATGAGTGAGAGATTTGGTCTCTCACCCTGAGGGAAGAGCATACATAGACTGAGGGTGTTTGAGAACAAAGCACTGAGGAGAATATTTTGGCCTAAGAGAGAGGAAGTAACAGGAAGCTGAAAAGATTAATTTTGACAATAGTCATAATTTTACACTTCACGCAATATTATAAGGGTAATAAAGTCTGGGAGGATGAGTATAGGATAGATGGTGGGAAATGCATTCAGAATTTTAGTTGAAAAACCTGAAGGGAAGCATTACTTGGTAGATCTTGACACAGGTGGAAGGATAATATTAAAATGGATTTCAGGGTTGTAAGGTATGAGGATGATGATAAGGTTCATGTGGCAGATTCTTGTGAACATGATGATGAAACTTTGTGTTACATAAAAGGTAGGAAATTTCTTGACTAGACAAGAAACTGTTAACTTCTTAAGAGGAACTCTGCTATGGTTATGGGAAAATGAGAAATGCATAACAAATTTTGATCATTGAACTGCATACTATGAGAACACTTCAGAGACTATGTAAGTGGGAGGTTAAAAATTCGCTTAGTGGGGGTGGAGTCCAACTGGGTTCACTCGGCACGGTGGGTGATTATGATGAAGAATTTGGTGGAATGAAGATTGGCAGGGGAAACTGAATTACTCGGAGAATACCCGCCACAGCGCCAATTTGTCCACCACAAATCCCACTTGACCAGTCCGGGTATTGAACCCGGGCCGCCTCAGTGGTAAGCCAGTGACTAACCGCTTGAGCTATGGTGCGGCCAAGTGGGAGGTTAATATTAGACTGTATCTTAAAGGAATGGGATATAAAGGGACAGGCTGAATTAAATTGGCTTAGGGTAGCATCAGATGGTGAAATTTTGTGAATATATTGTCCTGTGTAGGGTTCTAGTTCGGATAATTGGATTTATTAGCACTTCACTTACACTCTCTTAATTACAATTAATAAAGTGCTATCACTGATTTAACACAATTTACAGTTCACTGTTACACACGCACTAGGACTCTCAGTTTCCACTATTCGCCTCCTAGCAACGTGTCTCAACACAGAGACTAGCACTTCAAATCACTATGAAATGTTCTTGCTGTTTCATCTTTAGCTTCTCTGACACCTTGGAACTAAACAATTCTTCTGGGCTCACTTCTCCATTTTACAACTGGCTTGTAACTGCCCTGAACAAATTTTGTCACTTATGTAGCTGCAGAACGGATGTAGACCTATGCTAAACACATATCATGTGATCGCTATCCAGCCAGTCTATTGGCACATCAGTTGGATCTACAGAAAACACAGCTTCCTCTATTGTGTGCACATATTTTGGGCATGGCCTATAGATGATATCGTCCTATTGTTGCTTGTTGGAACCTTTTATCAGAGCTGTGGCCTGACAATGTCTTGATCAAATCTGTTACAGTATAACAAACTTTCCATGTTCTATGAAAGTTATATATTCTTGACTATCTTAATAACTACAGTAACTGAGCAGATTTGCTGTTTAAGAAGAACCCTGCAGTAATAAGTTACTGGTGTATAGATCTGGCACTTAGGTGATTCTAGAACTGTCTTCTATTCATTGCCACCATCACTGGCAGTGCTGTCTTGATGGATGCTGACAATTGTCTCCTTCCCAGGGGTTTAGATGGGTTCTGATGGTGTAGTGAGGATAAATTGATTGTCACTCTCTCAGACCGGACATGGTTATGAGCTCTTGGATGTCAGGGATAAGTACTTCACATATTTTGGAAACCAAAACAGGAAATCTCTGGTACATGGAAAGGTTTGTTCATTGATGGTGATTGTAAGAAATAGCAGAATTTCTGTGATAATTAGTTAGGATGTGGACAAAGTTGCTATGAATTCACCATATCACTTTGCAGATAATGGCTTAATGAGACTCTGGTATGTAAGATTCATGCTCACAGTTTTTATTTAATTACTGAAAGCATACACTTGAATACACTTTGTTACAAATAGATCATTCCTAAAGTTACACATTTCTTTAACACTCAAAAGTTTATTATTTGTGTTCCAAAAATATTCAGACTGTAGCCTTTCCCAGACCCAGGTCCATCTTGTAGACTAACTGCCTTCCCAACTGTCTCCTCTGAACTCTGCTTACTGACTGCCTTCTTGAGCCTCACATCTCTACCCAGTAGCTGTGCCTTCAAGGTTACCATAGCTGACATTACCAGTCAGTTAAACATTTCAGCTTTTTGGGACTGCCAAGGATAAATGGCAACTTCTTTACAAGGAACTTTGTTCTAACAAAAAGACTTACAATTTAGAATGTGGCTGCTCACGTTCAGACCTTTCTCTTCATTATTTACCAGGCTTCTACAATTGGAATATTTCTAAAAAGTTCTGAAAGCTTGTACAGACACACCCGCCCAGCATTGGGGTGGGTACACATAATGGTACTGCCTCCTCCTGGAACACTTGTACTGCTGTAGTCACTGACTTAGCTGAACATGAGAAAGTTCTGGATAGGGACTTTCATATGCCTGTTAAGTCTTACAGTTATGTTAACATACAATTACTGTGGTGTGCCTCCCAAAAGCCGGAATATCTGAGTCAGAGTGTGTGTCCATTTCTAGACAACAGCTCGGTAGTCATGGTTCAGCATCGTTATCTGGGTGACAGACATGTTCACATGACAATGCATACATAATGGACTGTTACCATGGAAATTAAAAATGAACTAGTGCAGTTCCTGCGGTAAAGAATACACTACCTACTAGTGCATCAATCACGCAAAATGGAACCCTTGAATAAGTTGTCTCCTAGAATGTCTGACTGTCATAGATAACAGACCAGAACAGAGTGGACAACAAAACAGAGGTGAACAGAGCAGAGCTGAGAGCAGAAGAAACCAGCAGAGATAGGAACTAAGACATGGCAACAAGAACAGCAGTGGAAGCGAGAATAGCAGTTGAATACAGAATCCCAAAGTGAAGACAAAATTTGAGAAACAACAGATTAGTCAGGTTAAGTGTGTGGAAGACATTATTCTTGAGTAATTGCAATTGTAAGTGTAAACAGCTTATCCAGTAAATCGCTTCATCTAATCCAGAACCCGTTAATTTCTTGTCCCATTACCAGGATATGTGACAGTACTTAAGAATTTTAATTATTCAAGGTGATGCTAGAATGATTACAGTTACAACATGGATTATTTGCATATCTTTCTTCGCTTACAGCGAGAAGTTTAAATGCCATAGTTTAAGAATTTGTCAAAAGGCAAAAGTTGGCGGCTTGTGGTCATTGACTGCCTGTGAGGATACAGTAGATTAATAATGTCTAGGCATGTGTGAGTCTCTAATTTTTAAAAGGAAATAAAGAATAAATCTTGATCTTGATTCAGACATTGATTTTTTTCACCCTTAATATTCAGGAATTTTCATATAAATGGTTTTGCTTTGCACAGTAGCATGTATGCTACCTAGCCCATTAGAATCATGGTTGACTGTGCTAGCATGAATCAAGTTTCCAACAAAATCTCTTTGTGTGCATGGTTAAAGGACATGGCTATAGAATATTTTAAATACACAATAATTTATAAATCTCACTGTGATGTATCTGACCAAAATGAATAAATAGTAGTCTTTGCTGAATTTTGAGAAAGTGGAATTGTAATTACACTGAAAAAATGGAATAGTAGAGAAAACTTGTTGTTGTCTGAAGTCTTTAAATTTTTCAGAGTCTTTGTCACAGGCTGAAGAAGTCATTCTAATGCATGCCTAATGGTCTTTTAATTGTGTTGCTCCATGCACGATGATGATGATGATGGTGGTGATGGAGTTTTCTATTTACTGCGAGTACTAATATAGAAGGTAGCAGAAATTTATGTTAATTGCATCTGTTTTTCATATGATTGAAAGGTGTTATGTAACAGTAAATCTTTCATATAGTACTATGGATTTCCCATTTATTGTTCCTATGGGTAGTTGTGGATTTGGAAACTGAACTGAAAAAATCTTTAATAAGGTGATTAGACAATGAATTTTATTGTCTTTTGATACTGAAATCAAACTTTAAATGAGGAAGAACCTTAAATTGAGGGATATTAAATTGGTACTACAAATAATTTAACTCTTTGGCATTAGGAACTGATGATTCAGCACCACTAATACTGTGGCCGAGTGTTGGATGTGATCTGCAGGTAGTTCCATCCACTTCCCTTCCTTATAATCTATCTGTTTAAAGTAACACTTCATGTTATCCTCCTATTTCTACTAAATTTTTCAAGTATGAAATTTTCATGAGATCTTCCTTCCATGATTCTGTATGCATTTCCTGTCTCCCCAAATGACAGTGCCATGTCATGGAGTCCCTGAACTGCTTATTTCATCCCTCTTAGGTCCATATATTTTCCTGAGCACTCTGTTTTCAAAAGATTTCTCAGGCTAAGAGAAAATGACAGTGATACAGATGAAGCTGGTTTGTTTACTGCTTTTGATTTTCAGGATTTGACTGAATATCAAGCAAAATGTCAGGAGCTCCGTACAACAGAAGTGAATTTAAGAAGTCAGATCAGCCTTTATACAGACAAGTACGATGAATTTCAAAATGCATTGATCAAGAGTAATGAGGTATTTGGAGGATTTAAGGGTGAAATGGAGAAGGTAAGCTTAACCCAATATGTTTTCTTTTAATTTATATCTTGAATGTTCTAACAGTAATTCTTAAATGGCCACAGATTTCAGACTGTGTGAAAAAGGCCAATTAGTTTGTCATATTATAAGGATTTAGCTCTTTGATGTACCTGGAAGCCACATTTGGCATCAGGGCACAGTGGAGTAATGTACCTTGGTTTCCTGTGAGACAGTCGTTTACTGTCCATCAGTTTGAATCCATTTAATTGTATAATGTTTTCATAGTGCTTAATGAATTATGACACCATGAAAATATATGGAGGAGTAGCAGTATAGCTCCACATATTCTTGACCTCAGTACTTGATGAAACTGAGTAGTCAGCTTTCCTTTCCTGTTGCATTACTCTGAGTACCCTTGGATAGGTGCTGTGCGAGCCTCAGAGCTATCTGGCCTTGGGAGTGAAGAGAAAATCTTCAGNATCTTAACCTCAGCACTTGATGAAACTGAGTAGTCAGCTTTACTTTCCTGTTGCATTATCTGAGTACCCTTGGATAGGTGCTGTGTGAGCCTCAGAGCTATCTGGCCTTGGGAGTGAAGAGAAAATCTTCAGGGATCAAGTCCCAATTTTTATATCTGTAGTCAGGTGCTGTGCTGGCTAATATTGAGCTCTCACAAGCTTTTTCCATTTAATTGTATTTTATGAAAAATTTGTATGGAGTGTTATGCCGCATGGTTACGGCAATAAATTTTAATTTTAAAGTTACTATGTTTTCTTTAGGGTTAACAGGTTTAGGGAATTGAACTAGGGAAGTTTTTAAAACCTGGGTAAGAAAGGTTCAATAAACGTAGGAATTTGCCGCGTTGCGCCACACTGCTGACTAACGCAGAAATGGCCACGCAGAAAGGAGAGTTAGCTAGTAAGTTGCTGAATCGAGGAAGGCGGGTAAACTGGGAGACGCAACCCCCTTCCAGCAACCAGCCAATAGAAGATCGCCACCCTGAGAGACAATTACATCAGGCAGGGAGGAGCGAACCCACGGAAGCTGATGAGTTAGCAGGGAAAAGACTATAAAATGGCTAGGAGAAACTATAGCAAAAATCTTTTGATCAATAATTTGAGTAGAGTGCTGCCAGAGGCTATTGCCAAAATGGCGTTGAAAGTGTGTTGGCTGGGACCAATCTTCTGCATTCTGAACTCAAGTAAGTGGACCTACCAATTATAGCCATGGAACTTAAGGTGATATTATTCAAGTGCGAACACCCAAGGCTAGAACCAGGAATGTAGGGCAGGAGTAGGATGTAGGAGAAATAACCTGCGAATGCCAGGTACAGGAGCCTGCAGTCGGGTGAGAAAGGTTAAAGATGTTGGATCCTAGTGTTTATTCATTTACTTACATGTGTAATTTATGGTTACCAACCAGAGTGAGAGTGTAATGTATATATATATATATATGTATATGTATATAATGACAGTGGGAAGAATAGAAAGTAGTCGGAAAGTGGTGTCACATCAGTGAACCCTGTCCTATGGACGCCTCCCTATCCCCATGGCCCTCCACAAGGTCCAAACACCCCAAGGCGCATGGCGAACTCCAAGCCGACGAGGCAGTGAATGAGGAGAATCCGCTAGCTTCCTAGCCCCCCCTTGCCAAAGGCAGTACATGGAGAAATGCTGTTACAGTAAATGTGGGCCATGCCATAGCTCAAGCGGTTAGTCGCTGGCTTCCCGCCGCGGTGGCACAGGTTCGATCCCGGGTCTGGTCAAGTGGGATTTGTTGTGGACAAAGTCGCGCTGGGGCAGGTTTTCTCTGAGTACTTCGGTTTCCCCTGCTAATTTTCATTCCACCAATTGCTCCACAATCACCCTCACCTATCATCTGGAGCCAGAAGTGGCTGGGACTTAGTCCCACCCCAATAGCAATACAGTAAACATCATTGGACCATATATATTAGTTTCTTTAACATGAGAGCCATATTTGACATAAGCAACCTCAATAGGACCGGTTTGAGATGTCTGTCTATATCTGTCTACCTGTCTATGGCTCTACAGCCCCTTTGTTGGACCTTGGCAGCTTTTCAGTTTCTTGATCTTTTACACAGTTGGTAGGACTCCTTTAACCCTTTCGCGCGGTGATTTGAATTCCGCGGCCGCCTCTCCGGCGGTAATATATTCAGCCGGCCATTTAAATTTTGCTCAAAAATGATTTATTCATCATTGTTCTTAAATTATATGAGATAGGAACATGAAACTTTCACTAAAATGATCTTAAAAGGTGGTTTTATAACCTACCTTATAATATGAGCGCCCTGTATCTCGGCAAAGGAAGCAGGTGGTTCAGAATTTGAGCGGAGTGTGGTATGCATTGAAGCATTCTACTATACACAGCGCTGTCTCACATTCACCACACCTGTAATGCGTATCTCTCATTTGGCTCTTTTTTCCGTAAACCAAACATCTTCTGTGCGGCCTTGCCTTCTTCCCCATGGGGGGAATACAAGAGCAATGTCTCTCCGTGAGTCGTATATNGGGATCAGCCCATTGCAAGGCTGCTACCTGCACACACAAGATGACATAAACACAGAATAATCACACACAGACAACCATGCCTCAAGTGGTCTTTGAACCCTTGATCCCAATGTTTTAGCAGGTGAAACAGTTCTTGCCTTAGATCGCCTGGCCACTGTGAGTGGCTGTTTGTATGAATTTCAGAACTATTGATCCTGAGAAATATAAAGGAAGTTTGGAATGCTACAGAATGAGGAACTTAGCTAGGATGGAGGAGACAAGGAATGCATACAGAATTTTGTTGGGGACCTTTGGGAAAATGTATGCTTGCAAGTCCAAGGAAGAGATAAAAGCATAACATAAAGATGTATAAGATGTATCTTAAGAAGATAGACCCTGAGGATTGGAGGTGGATAGAACATATCCAGTGCTGGGCCTTGGTATTAGCAGATCATATTCTGCCTCCATGGAAGAAGCTGTTGTTCTCAGTAAAGTTGCAGTCCCCTTTGGTGTTCATTTTTAGAACATACTTGTATGACATATCACCAGAAACAGATTGAATTTAATGTTGTAAACTTTAAGATGTTCAAACTGGACCTGAAAGGATTGAAGAAGAATCACTGAAGTGGAAATCCTTTAAAATGCTCATCATTATTGTTATACATTGTCATACTCTCACATGTTAGTGACTAGACATGGGGTTTGTATTGGCAGATGGATTTATTGAACACTTGGAACTTGTAAATATGTCTCATTATTTCACACACTATGTGAATAACTACAACACATGCTAAATCTTCTTAGTTTGTCTTCACTAGCCATTGATTGCTTACTGCTCCAAACAACATAGATTCCTCAGTTTCCATATTCATATCCTTGGTCAGTCAGTCGGTCAGTTGAATCACAGCTCATCTTCACCAGCAGAGTCATTTCTGGCTTCAGTACCTTCAAGATCCATGACCAAGGTTTCTGTCCTTGATACATACGTGTTTTGAAATTGGGCCTCCTCTTCAATGAAGGAGGGGCCTGGTCTTTCTGTGTAGGCACTGTGTTGCACCAAAGTTTCAGCATGAGTATATCCGTGCTGTCATGGCATCCAGGTCACTGTGAATGCTGTGCACCCTTTGTCACTGCATTATGCTAAGCAACATTTGTACAAGGTATATAGAGGTCTCCTGTTAATGCAGGCTTGTGCAGCAGGTTATGCCTTAACTTATGTAACTACTCTGAAACTGCCTTTAGTCAGCTGAATTACTGTAGGCCTGACTGCCACCAAACTTAAGCCTCTTATACTTCCTGTGTGTAGCATCTCCTTGTCCAGTGCCACTTCAGAGTCAAAGTTATGTTAACACTGATTGTCAGTCGGCCAGCCTGTCTCAGTGTTAAGTACCCATCTGATACCCAAGATCCGATTTTTATTACTGTCAGACAGTTGTGGGTTTATTATTATTATTATAATTATTGTTATTGTTTTTATTATTATTTAACTGCAAATGGGTTTTCACCCAGTGGCAGTGGTACTACAATAAGACAACAGATAAATAACACACATAAACATGTTCAAACAAAACACAGCACACAACATTAATAGAAAAACACACAAACATCAGTAGAAAATTGCTGTTGGCCCCCATCAATGCAGTGATTCTTGGTTTTGAGTCCCACAGGGCTCATGGCCATATTTTACTGTTTGATGGCTTTGGAAGCCTTCTGAACCTGTCATTTATCCCTTGGGTTTGTTGAGTGTTAATTTGGATCTTTATACATCGCCTTGGCATGGGCCGCATAGAAAACACCTCTTCCAACAGTTCTTCCAGTGTTGTGTGTGTGTGTATCCATTATCATGGGAGCATGTCTACCGAGCTGTTGCATAACAATGACTCTTCTCTCCCTGCTCCATTCTTCTGGTTTTCAGCCCTCATGTCACATTGTTCCATCCTTAAGGTTGCTCATCCAAAGTGGCCTACAGGCATGTCACCACTTCTTTTCCGATTTGTGCTCATGATGTTTGTGATGGGCATCATGAATGGCACTTTGATATCGTGTTGACGTTGATGCTACTTCTGTTTCTGTGGCATCCAACCTTCCCTCCTCATTGGTTGGGCCTTGAGGTACAGCTGTCCCACTACTTGCTCCACAGGGCTGCTCAACTCAATAGCCATGGTCCTCTTGAAGGTGCACTTCCCTTGTCATGCTTCCGTGATCAGCAATCTCCAGTCATCATCCCATGCATGTCCCTTGGGTGGTTGAGCTGATGTTCCTTCTCTGCCCTGACTTTCAGCTCTCATGTCAGTATACACTAGGGTGACCAACTTTCGGTCATGAATTTAAGGGAGATTTAGTCAGGCCAAATTTTGTGCATTTTTAGCGGCGCGGCATCGGTCCAGAAAACGTTCATGGAATGGATAATATTAAACAGAACAATTAATTTACATTGTATATAATATACAGGTCACAATATAGAATAAATTTTACAAATTTGCATGTTTCTTAGTCCTAACCTATATGTAGTTGTCCACTGATGCTGCAGAACTAAGCATTTTTTTATCTTCTTGTGCAAATTTAAAAAACTCTTTACAACTATAGTCATAATTAATTGCTAACATTAGCTCTGACTTAATTAGTTCTAAGCTACTTTGAGTTCTCTAATCAGTCCATTTATTGCTCATCAGTGAAAAAATTCTTTCAGTATGGGCATTTGAGCCTGGGATGCTTAAAACAAAGCCTAAGATCTTAATAAGGTTTGGCACATCAATTTGTTTGTTTCTTAAATCACTGAAAATATTAACCCAACTTTGTTCTATACATCCTGTTTTTACCACATTAAGAACACTTTTTGCACTAGAAAACCCTTCATACAGGCTGTCCTCATTTACATAATCAAGATTAAATTCTTTTACAATGGTTTGAAAATGTCTGAAAGAAAGTTCAGTGTTTAAATTTAATGGCAAAAGACAATGGACAGGATTTGCATTTGATAACTCAAAATTCTTAGAAATGTACTTGTGCAAGCAACAGTAGAAATTAACAAAATCATCTCTAGCACATTTCTGCAGGGGTGGATTTTCCACTATCGATTAGCATATGCTAAACTTTCTATCGATTATTATAGGTAATTTTTCGATATTTATCGATGAGTACCTCTAAGTCTAAACTGTCGATAATAATGACAGTTTATATCGGAATGTATTTGGCGGGAATAATATATAATTTAAATTTTGCGACCTTGATTGTTAATGAAATATACGGGAGAAATAGAAGGTCAATACGGGAGCGGGGAGGATCCAAAAAGATTAGCTCTAATACGGGAGAGTTGGTCACCCTAGTATACACACAACCATATTTGTATGGAATGGATAGCCTTTTAAAATTATTTTGGTGTCTGTAAACTGAGTTTTAAAATATTATTATATTAATATAGTATATTTTATGTTACAAATCCAAGAGATATATTACTCTTATCAACTTTATAAAGAATTTTATCCTGACATGGTAAGCTCCATATGTAGATAGAATTGTTACAGAATCATCAATGTGGATTTCAATGTAATAGTAACTACTGATGAGACATCCAGCTTTTGTGAAATACGTAGGTTATCCAGAAAGCAAGTTCTGTTGGGCTATTGAAAAAAAACAAGAATTACTTTCCAAACCATTTATATTGCCATTTGATGTACATACCGTGCACTACCTTTTGACATAGTTTCCATCATTGTTGAGGCATTTGTCATTTGCACCAGTTTTTGTATCCCTGCATTGTAGAATGATGCTGCCTGCAATGCAAACCCTGTGTTAACGGCTTCTTTGACCTTGCCATTGTGGAACTTCCGGCCACCAAGGTAACTTTTCAGATGCAGGAACACACGAAAATCACTTGACGCTAAGTCTGGGCTGTATGGGGGATGATCAGATTGTTCCCAGCCAAATGTTGCAGTGAGATCTTGTGTTGCAGCGGCAGTGTGTGGGCAGGCATTGTCATGAAGCATCACAAAAACCCGGCTAAGCATGCCATGTTGCTTGTTCTGGATCACATGATGCACCCACTTAAGTGTGTCACAATAGACACCTGCATTGATTGTTGAGCCTTGAGGCAAGAATTCCACAAGCAGAATGCTTTTTCTGTCCCAACACTGTGCACATGATCTTGCAAGTTGAAATGGTATGTTTGAATTTTTTCTTTATTGGCCATGATGTGTGCTTCCATTCCATGGACTGCTGCTTCGATTCAGGGGTTACCCATGTCTCATCCCCTGTGACTGTGCGGCTTAAGAAATCGTCGCCTTGCTCACTGTATCGTGTTAGAAAGGTCAACATACTGGCCTGCCATCGCATTTTGTGTTTATCTGTAAGCATCATCGGCACCCAGCGTGAACACAGTTTTTGAAAACAAAGTTTATCAGACACAATTTCGTGAAGAAGTGACCATGAAATTTGTGGAAAATTCAGATAAATTATGAATTGGTGAATCATCTGTTCTCTTGAATGTTTTCTTCACTGCACACACCAAATCTTAATTAACTGCAGATGGTCGGTCACTGTGCGAATCATCATGCATTTTTTCATGTCCTTCATTAAAGTGTCTCACCCATCTCCTTACCATTGAATTACTCGTGGCATGTTCTCCATACACCTCACAAAGTTGACAATGAATGTCTGTCAGTTTCATGTTTCTTGCATTCAAGAAACGGATTACAGACAGCATTTCACGTGTGGCAGGCTTCTTGATTTTCTTGAACATTGAAAATCCACAGGACGATGTGTAAATGCGGTTTGATTGCCTGCAAATGGCGTCTATGCCTTCCAAAAGGATCAATGAACTCTGCACACATGTGCACCACAGCACTGCAGCAGCAATATCTGAAGACAGAACTTATTTTGCGGATATGCCTCATACTAGAGAAGATGTGAGAGAATAGTGGGATAGTACATCAGCTCTTTATAGACTTCAAGAAAGCCTACGATTCCAACAAGAATTATTGTACAACATTCTCAGTGAATTTACTGTATCCATGAAACTCTTAGTTTAGCTAATTGTAATGTGCTTTACAAAACCTTATATTATGGTCTATATAAATAACATTTTTCTAATTTATGTTCTACTGGGAATGGACATAACAAGGAGATGCTTTGTCAGCATTCCATTTTAAATTTGCTTTAGAATATGTCACTAGGAAGGCAGGACTGGGACTGTAGGAGATAAGCAGCTTCTGGTCTCTGCTGATTGTTTTTGGGCAAATCTGTAAATACCATAAAGATGAAGCACAGAAAGTGCTATTAGATGCTAGTAAAGAGGTTACTAAATGATAGTTAATAAATTGTCTGCACGTGTTATGAAATTGTAATACACTCAACTCTCAATTATTTGGGATAATGGTGGGCATGGAAATCACGATTAATCGAAAACCCGGTTAAGGCAAATGTTATTAAAAGTAGCACTGTAATACTGTACCTTCATACTACTATAAGCCTACCTGTATTTAAATTTACTCAACCTCGAAGAAAGCAGTCTTCTGGGATTTGGCACCGTGTATATGTGGTGTTAACCGATGTTTCGGAGGAACGTATCGCCCCCATCTTCAGGGTAGAAGAAAAAGTATAAGAAATCTGCAAGCGACAACACCGTGAGAAACGGTAAAGCAGACGTCTGCTTTACCGTTTCTCACGGTGTTGTCGCTTGCAGATTTCTTATACTTTTTCTTCTACCCTGAAGATGGGGGCGATACGTTCCTCCGAAACATCGGTTAACACCACATATACACGGTGCCAANTGCTTTTTCGCGGCATTTTCCTTTTCACTGATATCCATACGAAGCCTACGTAATATTAGCTTGTCACTTAATAAACTGTTCACTCTCAAGATAGTCTAGTAAGGATTCCAAATGATTAAGAACAGCACCATGTGATATTTTCTTACTAGCACTACTGTCCACCTCTTCCTCATTCTCACTTTCTTCCTGCTCTTCTGGCTGCACCCCCACTGAACTAACGGTTGCATCACTGCTTAACATTTCGAAGCCCAGCTCACACGAGTTTCTGTTGAATGATTAACACAACACGCTTCCTTTTACACCCTGACATTTTGCTAATGCACTTGAGGATCGATAGAAAGAGACTAACTGGGGTGGTGTGTCTGTCCTTGAAACTTTCCACAAATCCTTGCATTCTTTCACCCCTACCCTAGAACATTTTGTTAGCATAACGGGACCAAAGAATGCAGAGCTCGGTTCACACTAGTGCGAAAATAGTGTTACAACTCACCATGTGAAACAAAAGTGAATGAATATTAAACAAAATATAAGCCTCAAAAAAACTTCAGTTGCCCCGGTTAAGCCGCAAACTGGTTAATCCACCTCCGGATAATCGAGAGTTGACTGTATTTGGGAACCGCATTAACAAATCAAGTCATATTTACAAAGAAAGAAATGAGACCAAATTCAGTTCTGGCTGTGCTTGCTGCCATTTATTTCAGGATCTTTGACCCTGCTGTCTCCTGTCTAAAGTGTAAAGACTGGTACACATGTAAGAAATTATAATTTTATCATTGGGTGATGTGCAAGCATAGTGTCACTGATGTGTAGGTGAGCCGTTGCTTAGCAACAGCATCCTTGTGTATTGAGCTGTTCCCATGCAATAGACAATGTTTAAGTAGTAATTTCACAATATTAATAGAGAATTTTGTTTGGGAAACCTGAAAGCCTATTCATGAGAGACAAACCTATCCTCTCATCAGAGATATTACATAAGGACATGACCGGAAGGGTTCAGTTGTAAAAAGAGAAACCTCTGGTCATGAGCCTCAAAGGGTTTGGTGATAAATCACCAGTTGAGATGGAGACATGGTTGGAAGAATAATATTTGAATGGATCTTAAGGAAGTAATATATGTTATAATGTGGAGTGGATTCATGGTTCAAAAAATTTGCTTAGTGGGGGGGTGGAGTCCAATTGGGTCCATTCAGCACAGCGGCCACTAATTGGCCTATTGTAGCCTGCCCCAGTTGATTATGATGATGGATAATTTGGTGGAATGAAGGTTGGCAGGGGAAACCAAAGTACTCCGAGAAAACCCGCCCCAGTGCCACTTTGTCCACCACAAATCCCACTTGACCAGACCCATGATCGAACTTGGGCCGCTGTGGCGGGAAGCCAGTGACTAACTGCTTGAGCTATAATGCAGCCATTCATGGCTCAAAGTAGTGTCTAGTATAGTGGCTGTCTTGTGTTAACATTGTAATTAACCTTTGGTTTTCATAAAATACAACAGATTTCCAGGCTAGCTGAGGGACAATAAACTTCTCAAGAGGGCTGTGTTCAATGGAGTTATCTGCTTATTTAGTACAATGAAAACATATCCCAGTTTTTCACAAAGAGTTCTTGTTTCACAGTACTGTGGTTGTTTTGTTTCAGATGTCAAAAAAAGTTTGTAAATTGGAAAAGGAAACCTCATCATGGAAACAGCGTTGGGAGAAGAGCCATCAGGCTCTGCTGGAGATGGCTGCTGACAAGCAGCAGAGAGATGGTGAACTTGCATTAGCCTCTCGCCAGCTGGCACAGCTGCAGAAACTGTGCAGGACTTTGCAGGCAGAGAGAACATCACTGCTTGCACAGCTGAAGACTGAGGGAACAGCCAAGACTGGAGGTGAGTGATGAGTCTGTCATTCGCATAGTGGGGGGTGGAGTCCAGTTGGGTCCACTTGGCACGGTGGCCACTGATTGGCCTATTGTACCAGCCCTGGGTAATTATGATGATGGAGAATGTGGTGGAATGAAGATTAGCAGGGGAAACCGAAATACTAAGAGAAAACCTACCCCAGCACCACTTTGTCCACTACAAATCCCACTTGACCAGACCTGGGTTTGAACCCAGGCTGCCATGGTGGGAAGCCAGCTACTAACCACTTGAGCTATGGCGTGGTCATAAGTCCGCTAGTTCTTGGATATTGAGTTGGTCATTGTTATTCTTTGTGCTTTACACCTGTGAATAAATTGCTGAGGGTAGTTTGAACTAAACAGGAGGTAGGAGAAAGAAGAAAACTGGATAATGTGCAGGTTCACACCATGCACTCTTCCCCGCTTATTGTTGTGATGAAATGTGTGAGGCATGTACCATGCATGAGAGAAAGAAGCAAATACAGAATTTTGGTTTGCAAACCTGAAGGTAATACAGTGGGTGTTTTAAATAAAGTAATGTAATAGGTGTCATGAAAAGTTAAACGGTTCCATCCAGTGTGACTGGTGAAGATTTTTCTTATTTCAGTTATTTATGTCCTTACATGTTTCAGTCTTCAGAGGCCATCATCAGGGGGACACCTTTACTTCAATACAGTAGGAAGCTACTATTGCAATATATGTTCTGAAAGTTAAAATTATATAAATAAAAATGTAACTGTTGGTTTGGCTCTCCCCAAAGATCTCCAAAAGTTCTTCACCAATTGCCTCGAAATTTTGACACAACGTTGCATTTGAACACGCGCATGTTTTTATATGCCTATTATGTAGATGTCACACCCGTGACAGGTAAAAACAGGTAAAAGTATTAATTGTATTCAGTATTAATATACTGTAACGTGTTATATGTTGAATACCAACAGATCGTTGCCTAGGAATAACCGTGGCAACGAACTGTTGAAACAGCAGGTCGTTGCCTAGGAATAACCGTGACAACGAACTGTTGAAACAGCGGGTCCTTGCCTTGGAATAACTATGGCAACGAACTGTTGAAACAGCGGTTCATTGCCTTGGAGTAACCGTCGCAATGAACCGTTGAAACAGCACATTGTTGTCTTGGAATAACCGTGGCAACAAAATGTTGAAACAGCGGAAATAATGCATTTCTGCGGCAACGAGCACAGAACACTTGAAATGGAACCCTCGGCGAAAGTGCCCTCTATTGCGTCCGAAACCGGGTTATAATAGTCCAGCTCCGAAGAAATTTTCGGTGATACTGGACGTGATAATAATTGTGCTTGCTGGTGTAAAAGTGAGCGTTCAATAACTTATTCGCTGAATCCGAGACGTGCATGGAAGTTATTTCATAAGTATAGTTTATTTTTCGTTGTTTTTCTTTTCATTTTCTAAGAACAAACTCAGGTCGTTGTACTCACAGAGCGGAAGCAATGCGTTGAGTAATTTCAAATCAAACTGGGGAAGAACGGGCAGACTGAGCCACAGCAAGGTGTGGCCGGACACAGCTAGTATATACATATAAAATAAAGTAGTATACATTTGGATATAAAATCTAAGACCGAAACATGTAAGGACATAAACAACTGAAATAAGACAAATCTTCACCAGTCACACTGGATGGAACCGTTCATCTTTTCATGATATTGTTAGTGTGACAGACAAGAATGAAACAATTAAAAAAATTAATGTAATGGGTGTTTTAAGTAGTCTAGCACAGATTATTCTTCCAGTAAAATGTCTTTTCTTAATATTGGAAATGAAACATTTGGGACACAGGTTCTAAAATCATGGAGTTTTCAACATGAAGGAGCTGAGGTAGTGCAGTTGGTATAGCAACTGGCTATGGGCTGGACAGAGTTAAAGAGTCCCGGCAGGGTCAAGATTTTCTCCTCTCCACATCATCCAGACTAGTTCTGGGGCCCACCGAGCCTCTAAACCAATGAGTAGCAAGGGTTATTTCCCCGCGGGTAAAGCGACCGTGGCGTGAAGGTAACCACTCACCTTCAACTAGTGGCGAGGTCAAGAGAATATGGATCTATACACCCACTCCCCCATACGTCTTCATGGCGTAGTNGCATAGTGCTTAGGTAGTTAAGGACGGGAGAATTTACCTTTTACCTTTTATGATAGAACCTGAAAGTTAATCACTAGGCCTAGTACCAAAGGCTCTCATTAGACATGATCAGCTGTATCCAATTTATTCTAACGTACCTTATTTACTTTTGTAATTTATTTACCCATTATTAAGGCATGTTTTTGTAAAAAGTGAAATACCGTATTTTTCCTTCCAAATTGTTTTGGTTAAATAAATATTGTAACGTGGATGGCACAACAGGAAGTAGGGGTCACGTGAACTCTGCATTTCCACGTTTGACGTCACATACCCACACTTGCTCTTACACTTACACAATTTACAGTGTCTCAATTACTGTCATCTGCAGTAGTCACTTCCTGGGTTCACCTGTCTTGAATCCATTCACTCGATACAACTCAACAACAACTTGTGGCTGCTGGACTTCACCTCATTTTTTCGAAGGCTGGAAATGGACTGCTAATGCTCAACTATGACAAATGCTAGACTTCCGCTGCACTCCTTAGACATTCCAGTTTCTCTTATAAACCTTCAGCTGGACAGCGGAAGATGCACCTCGCTTCCCTGTGGGGTAATCGCCATGTTTACCGATTGACTAGCAGTAGTCGTTGCACGGACGGAAGGAGTGGGGGTATGTGACGTCACTCGCATTCCTGTTGCACAATCCAAGCGTTCACAGAGTTGTCGCCTAGCAACNCTCAGCTGGACAGCGGAAGATGCACCTCGCTTCCCTGTTGGGTAATCGCCATGTTTATCGATTGACTAGCAGTAGTCGCTGCACAGATTCCTCTGTTGCATGACATCACAGCGTAGCGGGGAGGGGTGTTTACTGAGCATTGCATAGTGATGGAAGGAGTGGGGGTATGTGACGTCATTCGCACTTCCTGTTGCACAATCCAAGCGTTCACAGAGTTGTCGCCTAGCAACGCGGCGATACAATCCACAACTCTCACATTGCGCACATGCCCCGAGGCCTCTGTGGCTCAACAGTTGCTGCACAGAACAAATACATCAAAATATGAGTAATTCATTGTAATTATTATAATTTATAACTTTTATTTATAACTTTGTAATTTATATTTTATAAGTAATTTATAACTTTGCATATGGTCACTTAGTAAAATAGTCTGTAACAATCAGGAGGCGTTGGTTCTCTTGGTTGCTTCATTGGAAGGGCCTTGCCACATCAGTGGCTATCCTTTGAAATTGGGCCCCAATGTTGTACTGATGCATTTGGCCCCAATTCCTTGTTTGGGGCTGCAAATGACTGCTCAGGTGTTGCACAGCTGGCACTACTTCTCAACATTGTTTCTTGCATTGAGCCAGTAGTTCCTTTGCCAGACCTTATCCAGGGTCTTTTTGAGACCCATATAGTTCAGTCAGTATGTCATTCACTCTGCTCCGAGTTGGAATTACCTGGGTTATTTTTGATTGTCCATCCATATGATCCCAGTGGCACTCTAGTATGCCATTCCTCACAACGAGGGATTTCTGTTGGGGTCAATAGCTTTTGTACGTGGGGCTGCAGTAGGTGATGTCTTTCTGTTCCTAGTACTGTCCGGTCTTGACTTCCTCCAGAATGGGCCCTATATCCTAGTTGTTCAGTTCTGTTCTCTGAGTGGCTGAATTCCAGCCAGCTGCAATATTTCATACATGCTTAACGTCTGCCCATGCCTTGACTTTGTGACAGTGAGTGCACTTTTCTCAGCATGGTCACTGGGAAAGGCATTGGCATTGTTGTATTTTCAGCCTTGACAGTGATCGGAAGTGAAGTTGTATTCTTATAGGCGTTGAATCCAGTGGTCGATTTGACCCTTAAGTTTCTTAAAACTCATGACCAGTTTAATGCAGAGTGGTTGGTGTGCAGGTGGAAATCTTGTCGATAGAGGTATTTATGAAAATGCTCCAGTGTCATCATGATGGCCAGTAGTTCCCACCGAGTGACATAGTAATGTCTCTCCACCTTATTTAGTGTCTTACTGTAGCAGCCTATTACTTGCACCTGTTCAGCCTGTACTTGGTACACTGCTTCTCCAATCCCTAAATTATGTACAAGGTGGTTCAAATATGACCGGGACTGATTTTTTTAAAACCATAATTGCCAAACACTTACTTGCACATGTCAGTCTTCAACGTACTCCCCTCCAGAGTCAACACATTTTTCTAATGTTCTGGAAGCATCCTGATGCCCTTTTCAAAAAATGCTTGTGGTTGGCGGTGTATCCACTCCCAAACAGTCTGGATGACGGTGGTGTCGTCCACAAACCGCATGCCTTGCAAGTCTGATTTGAGCCTTCCGAACAGGTAGAAATCACTTGGTGCCAAATCGGGACTCTACGGCAGATGTGTCAGAAGGTTCCATTTCAATTTCCAGAGGGTTTTCATTGTTGTTTTGACCGTACGGGGCCATGCATTGTCATGAAGGAAGGCTACCCGCTTTCCACCTGTCTTCCACTTGGATCGGATCTTTTCCTTCACGTCTGTTGCCAGGAGGTCTGAGTAATAAGGTGCAATGACTGTTCTGGCATCTGTCAGAAAGTCTACATGGATAACCCCCTGCCAGTCCCAGAAGAACGTTGCCATCACTTTTCCTGCTGAACGGCTCCTCCGCGCTCTCTTGGGTTTGGGAGAACTGGTATGCTACCACTCGCATGATGATTGCTGGGACTCGGGAATGAAGTAGTGCACCCACGTTTCATCGGTGGTCACTATAGACTTCAAAAGTGCATGACTTTCATCATCAAACTGCTGTAGGAGACTGACAGCTTGCATGCACACCATTTTGTTCACGTCCGTCAAAGTGCGTGGTACGCACCGTGCATTCACCTCGCGATAGTGCAGGTGATATTCACGATGTCTTCTACACTACCAACACTGATGGACAGCATTGCTCCAAGTTCCTTGATAGTGATGCACCAATTTTCACGAATAAGCGCATCTGCACGATCAATGTTTGGCTCGGTGACGGATGTTTGTGGCTGACGACCATGCGGTTCATTCTCCATGCGCTCTCTGCCCTCTCTGAAGCACTTACACCACTCAAACACATGGGTCTGCGAGAGACACTCTTCCCCATACTGTTGTTGAAGTCTGTTGTGAATCTCAGGAGACGGGACTTTTTCTCCAACGAGGAATTTGATCACAGTGCGTTGTTCCACACTCCGTGGTACCTTCTGTTCGCTCATCACTCTAGAAACCCCCAGACAGGACTGAACAGATTCTAACCCAAACAGGAGGGAGGGTGAGGGTTGTGGCTTCACTCTCTCAAGGTCGCACAGCTACTTCTCAGTGCGGCTTGTTTACACACAAATCAGTCCCGGTCATATTTGAACCACCTTGTACTTACACAGTGTGTCCAGGTTCTGTTAGAACTGTGTTAATTAAAAATACAAGACATGAATTATTTTCAAAATTTCACCCTTTTTATTCAAAATAGTCTCCTTCTGAATCAATACATAGCTGGAATCATTTGAAAAGTTTTCGAAAACAGTCACTGTACTCCTTTTGTGGAATCACATTTAAAACTGCAGTACATTCCCTTTGGATGTCTTGGATGGTGTCGTGATGGTCTCCTTTCATCACCAACGTAACTTTTGGGAACAACCAGAAATCTGCTAGAGCCAAATCTGGCAAATACAGGGGATGATCAAGGACTGTGATCCCTTTTCTGGCCAAAAATCACGCACGATCTTCGATTTGTGGGGTTGGGCATTGTGGAGGAGCGATCAGGAACTTTGCCCTTAATATTCAGGTCGAATTCGAAGAATTCTCACCCACAAACGATTGAGTACTCGAGATAATAATCAGAATTCATTGTTTGACCTTCTGACAGAAATTCTTTGTGAATGATTCCTTTGGAATCAAGGAAAAGGGTTAGCAATGTCTTTACTCGACTCTTTTGCATGCGCACTTTCTTTGGTTTCGGCTTCTTTTGGCTCAGCCACACTGCACTCTGCCGCTTTGTGAGGGGCTCATATTGAAAACACCTTGTCTCATCACCAGTAACAATCGATTTTGTAAATTTTGTATCACTTTGGGCCGACTGTAACATGTCTTTGAAGTGTTCCACTCTGACATGTTTTTCATCGCCTGACAGCGGGTGCGGTACATATCGCCTACAGACCTTCCATTTGCCCAAATCGTCGGTCAAAATTTGATGAACAGTGCTCTTTGGTATTCCCAAAAGCTCCTTGATGAGTCTTGCAGAAACACATCTGTCTGATGCAAGGATTTCGGTCATTTTTTTCGCATTTTCTTCAGTGCGACTTGTTCTCAATTTTGATGCACATGGAGCGTCTTCAGTGTCCTTCCTGCCATCATGAAATACAGCATACCATCAAAAAATGTTCGAGTGACTCAAACCATCACTACTGTACACACTTTTAATCATTTCTTACGCTTCTCCACCTGTTTTGCCTAACTTCAAACGAAATCTGATGTTGGCCCTTTGTTCAACTGCAACTGCCATTTTCTGATGAGTGTCAGAACAGTACTGTTACATTCAAGGTCAGAACACATGATGCAGCAATGCTTGCGCTTTGAAATTATAGACAGCTACAGCTGTATCTTCAAGAATCTTAACCCCACAACTCGCCAACAGATGGCATTGCAGTGCAAAATTTAAAAAAATAATGAGTCCTAACAGATCCTGGACACACCGTGTATATCTGTGTCAGCGATGAATCACTCTTGGCTGTGTGTAAGCAAGAATAGGGGCAGTACAGAGAGCCTCCTTTAGTGTGTGAAAGGTGACCTCCACTGGAAGGCTTGCTCCTCTGTGAGTTCAGTCGCTGGTTTTGCAGTGTGGGCAAAATGAAAGTAAGCTATCTATAATAAGTGCATAGGCCCAGGAAGCTTTTTATTTATATAGATTTATTCTTTGGTGTTGTCCACTCACATATGTCTTCGAGCTTCTTGGGGTCAGTAGTTATCCTCTCAGATGACACAATATGCCTGAAGTACTGTACTTCTGGAACAGTTAGCACTTCTGTAGATTTAGGGGTAGGTGGGCTTCTCAAAATTGCTGGAACACATTCTGCAGATTGAAGAGGTGCTCTTGGAACATGTCGCCAATCATGATCCTGTTGTCCAGTACACAAGACATGACTCATAAGTGAGGCCTCTTTAGGACCATCTCCATTAACCTCTCACAATTTTCTGGAGCATTGCAGAGGCTGAATAGCATGACTGTGAACTTCCACAGCCCTTGACCCATCGAGAATGCAGCCTTCTCCTTGTCATCCAGATGTAGATCCAACTCTTCAGGTCCAGAGTGGAAAACGATTTTGTTTGAGCTCGCGTGTCCATAGGGCTATCCATCCAGGGCAGTGGGAAACAGTCTTTCCTTGTGACGTGTAGTTTCCTGTAGTCTATGCAGAAGCTCAGGTCCAATTATTCTTCTGGACAAGAACAATGGGGGAAGCCCAGGGGCTGTCTGAGTCTTCAATAACCCCTCGTCATTGCATGTCCTCGAGCACTGTCCACATCTGCCTGTTTTGCTATGGAGAGCCTCCATGGATTTGGATTGGTTGGGCCTCTCCCTTATCTATACGATGGTACACTCTGACGGTCTGTCTGTAGTCATTGTGCTTCATAGCAGAGATGTCTCTGTACTCGGTAAGGAACCCTTCAAACATTTGGTATTTAGTGTCACTCAGGTTTGAACTGATTGCTGTAATCACATCCTGTAGGGCACTATCTTGGACCTGTTATTGTTCCACGTCGTGTTGGGTCACCAGTATGAGTGGCACACAGTGTACCAGGAGGGATCCTTTCTTGAGCTTCTGGTTGCAAAAGGTTAAAATCAGGACCCTCATAGGTATGTCCTGGCAGTCTCAGACAAGGGCCTGGATGTGTAGAGTCCTTTGGGAGGGTTGGCATCTGGATTTGGTTCTACCAGGGCATTTTCCACTCTGAGGGGGCTCTCCAATTGAGTCATCATCACATCTTCGCATTGTGCAGGGATCACCTGATCATTGGCCACTACCAGGCTGGAAGGCCAGGGTCCTGCCCCAGAGCTCCATAGCAATACTTTTCCTCTGCAAGTTGCAGCATGTGGTGTCCTAGGTTCACTGATACATCATATGCGCACAGGATGTCTAGACCCAGGATATTGGTGACAAATATCAAAATTTTCAGTGGGTGCTGGCCCAGGGTTAGTGTAAGGAAAATTTCCTTCAAGATGGGGAGAGCATTGGCTCATACCATCTGCAGCATGTAGCACTGGTTTGGCAGTCTTTCAGGTCATCTTGTGGCGATATCAGACATGGTGACATTCACATATGCCTCAGTGTCAACGGTCACAAGGTGTGGTTTGTTCACCAACCCAGCCCTATATGACTAGGCTAGGGTCAGCCCTTTCCATATTGACATGCAGGCATTCCCCCTTTTCTGCCGTCACCCGCTCATTTGCTGATCGTTGGTCACCCCCTCTTGTCCTCCTCTCAGTTGTTTCTCAGTCACCATTTGGACCTTCTTGCCGGTTCCCATGTGTCTTGGAAATCTTTCATCTCATTTCCTACACTGGTTGTTTTCTGCCTCCTACCTGTATGGGCAGTTACCCCGCAAGTGGCCTGGCTCTCCACATCTCCAGCACCAATTGTCATTGGTCTCTTTGCCCGGTTGGGCGTTTTCGGTTCCCCAGAATGTCTTGATGCTCGTTTTTTTTTTTAGGCCATGGCTGCTAGAAGCATGGCCTGCAGCTTGAGAGCCTCATTCATAATTTCCTCTCCTCCCAGCAGCAGCTGGATTTTTATGGCAGGATCTTCTACCATGTCCATGAAAGCCTTACCTGCCTACCTCCTTATGTTGTTCTTAGGTAATGCGGTGTAGGCTCGACGGGCCAGCTGTTCGACAGCTGTAGCAGATTCATGTAAGGATTCATACCCTGGGTCCTCATTTTTAGCTGACTGCAATACACTGTGGCCAGGTTCTGGCCCCTGAAGCTGCCCTTCAGGGCCTCAAGAATTTCTTGATAGGATTCAGTGTAGCACGTTGGTGGCCAAGACCTGCAAGGCAGTGATCAAATATGTGTATTTCTTGAAGTGTGTCCAGCAGTCATGCTTTGCTACAGTCTGGAACTGGTGTCGGAACACAGCCATGATGTAGTAGTCCCTTCGAACTTAGGTGGCTTTTCCATGCCCATGCTGGTTCCTGTGCCTCTTCCATGCTTGACCCTGGCCTCGACTTCTTTTAGCTGCGTCTGGAACTCAGGTTGGGTAGCCTCAATCTTGGCTTCCATCCTTGATTGATCCTTATGTCAGCGTTCGTTGTCTATGCTTCGACCTGGAGCATTAAGCCAAGCACTTTGGGAAGGTCATTCCTCATGTCTGCTATGGTTTCCTGGAGGCTCTTCATCTATGTATTGAAGGATGTCTTTACTGCCTGTAGGTCCACCTGTGTTTCATCAGTCTTCATGGTCAGTTCCTTGCTGAGACCCTGTGCCTTTTGGTCGACACACGACATGATGTCTTCCACTCGATGTTTGATGGTCTCCTCTAACTCAGGCTGGATGGAGTGTATTACGGCCTCCATCTTCTCTTGATGTATGTTCATCTTGGCTTTCATTTCTTTTTGAGTGGACACTGTCATAGCTTGATGGATATCCATCTGGGAGACAAAAGTACAGGGTCCGGCAAGGAGGTGTGATGGTTTTCAGAAAACTAGTACACAGTTATATTTTGACAAATAGCAAATTTTCGTGTTTTTAAAGAGTACATGTATAATGCCATTTAAGATGCTGTAACAAAAAATAAGAAAATTTAAATTCATTTTCGGAAAATAACATCATGCAAATTGTGGCCGTTGTTGCCCATGCATTGTTGCAGACGAGCGGAAAAGTTGTCCATAGTCCTTTGAAGCATGGGAAGTGGAATTGCTTGAATTTCTTCGGTGATGGCATCTAAAAGGGCCTCAGGAGTGCATGGTTTGTCGATGTAAACCTTAGCTTTCCAGTAGCCCCATAAAAAGTAATCACACGCCAAAAGATCTGGGGATTGGGAGGCCCACTCCACATCCCCACGCTTTGAAATGAGGTGCCCAGGAAAATGTTCTCTCAGTAAGGCCATTGATTCTCTTGAGGTATAGCAAGTAGCCCCATCTTGTTGAAACCAAACTGTAGTGAGGTCGATGTGATGTCTTCACGATTCAGGCAGTAAGAATTCGCACAACATTGTCATGTAACGTTGTGACTTCACTGTTATGGTGTGTCTGCCTTCCATGAAAAAGTAAGGCCCAATTATGCCGAATTAGGCTATTCCACACCACACAGTGACTCACTCACAATGTAGGTGTCTTTGATGGAGTTCTTTGGGATTGTTTACCGACCAATACTGGAAATTTTGTTTATTGACGCTTCCTGTCACTCATGATGAGAAGAGTATCATCCGTCAGCACTTCCAGCATTCTTTCAGCAAACGTAAACTTTATGAAATCATTCTGCTGCAATTCTTGAACCACCGTGATTTTGTACGGGTGATAGTGAAGGTCAAAGTGTAAAATTTGGAACTGAACCCTCTGACATACATAGAGCATGAACATGCTGTCCCGCTGACCGACATGGGCTGGTCTCCACAGCTTGTCAAACTCTTTCGATGTTTTCTGGAGTCCTGACGGTTCGATCACCTTCCTAAGCTGTGCCTGGTCTCAATCCAGTTGTCCTGAAGTTCTTCACCCACTTCAATATTGTGTTTTGAGACGAGGCGCTATGTCGACCAACATTGAAGTGAGTATGAAATCTGCACTGTAAGCACCACTGAACTACACGTTTGAACAAATGTCTCAAAAACAAAGTGCGATGTTCAATCATCCATGGTTCCATGACTACTGAAATGGCGTCTAACAGCAAGTAACTGCCAACCATTGTGCATTCGCTAGTCCCCCTACCCCCACTTTTATACCCTTCACAAATACATCATACCTCCCTGCCAGACCCTGTACCTTGAAGGACCTCTAACTTCTCATTATTAGCATCTATCCTGGCTTCTCTCTTTTCTTGGATGGCTTTCGTTTCTTCTTAGAAGGAATCCATCTTGGCCAGCATTCATTTCATCATTTCTTCCATCTTTGTAGGCCAATGATACAATGACCTACTGCAGTCTTCAGTCCAACAATTCAGTCTGATTGCTCAATCAGTACGGTCCAACTTCTGATTTCTGACACCATTTGTCACTTGGTAGAGTGACTACAGATGGGGTTGGGATTGGTAATTGGATTTATTGAACAGTTACAGATTATCACTACAAGTAACTATAGTGCTGTCACTAATATACACGCTGTACAATTCTCTGCAGCATGCACTAAGTCTTCTCAGTCTACTGTATCTTCATCAGTCGTCACCTGGTAACAGTTTCCATGGCCGTAGCTTCCTCAGCTTCCATGTGCATGTCCTTCCTGGCCCATGACTGCCTCACAACTATTGACTCCCAACTCAACTCAACTCCACTCCACTCCACTAACTCAACTGAACTTGGTCAGTTGAGTGATATAGCCTTGGAGTGGACCCAACAGAAAACACCGTTCCCCTGTTGATATGAGTGGCGTGTTATCACATGTTCCATTGCAGTGGCACTGTCTGCCTGGTGCTGGACCATGTGGCAACACTGCTTCCCACAGCTCCTAGTGTTGCAGGATGTTAACTGCAGATGTAGATATGACATGTTCCTCTGGCTGATAAGTTGTTTATTGTGCACTAACCTATTAATGGCTGTCTACTGCTACAGTATTATCAGTTCAAACAAACAGCTTCTGGAGTAACATACAGTCTGAATGAATACAGGGATGGGACCTACTGTGGACAGGTCGCTAGCCATAGACAGTTACAGTGTAAGGAAAAGACAGCGAGGCTAAAGGAACTCATTCTGAAAGGTCTTGCAGTCAGTAGTGTCCAAATGTTTTTTGCCACTAGTGCAACCATTGTAGTTGTTATATGGAACTACCACATTATAGCTAAAATGAACACTCAGTCACTATTTATATCTCACATTTGTAGGAAACATGATACTTTTTCTTACACATAGGAAGTGAAAGAATTTTGGTCTGTGTACTTCCACTTGTCTTCTGATTAGTCCTAACAGACCTCTTGACAACTGGAACTAGATTAGCTACAATGTGTCCGTCCTAGATAAACATTAAGATGAAAGTGTCTCTTTATAAAATTTTGACTAACTCATAATTTTTGTGGAAAATACAAGTACAGTTGAATTCAGCACGACAACAGAGTATGAAGAACTTTAATCATGTTTTCCACAGAAATTATGCTTCAGTTGAAATGTTATCAAGGTACATTTTTACCCCGTTGTTCATCAAGGAATTATGTACTGGAGTCTGTAGACGTGAATATCCATACTATATTGCCAAATCACTTTTAAAGTTTAACCTCATTTTCTATGAACATTTCATGACAGTTGACATTCTTTTGAATATCTTTTTTCTCAGTGTTCATTAAGGAATCTCATGGTGGCGTCCATAGGCATAAATTCTGTAGACCTGTATAATATTGAACATTTAATACAGTAGCAGGAACTTGGGATTGTAGTGTACAGGCACATAATGCATACTCTTGTTTCGCTGTAACTGCTTAAAGCTTTCTTGGTGCAATATTGAAGTGATAATGTGTGTAGGCTATTAGTCTGTTAACCCTTTGACGTGGTCATTTAAATTCCGCGGCCGCGGCTCCTGCGGTAATATATTCAGCCGGCCATTTAAATTTTGCTCGAAAATTATTTATTCATCATTGTTCTTAAATTCTATGAGATAGGAACATGAAACTTTCACTAAAATGATCTTAAATGGTGGTTTTATAACCTTACCTTATAATATG
>NW_019737389.1:123100-140024 GCF_002891405.2 Cryptotermes secundus
TGGGTGCTATGTACTGTGCGAAAGCAATCGATTTTGCAGGCATAAACTTTTGTACATCCCTCTTCTAAGAATTCCAATTGAATAGCCAGCTCAGGGCAATATGATATTATAAACACCAGCACATATCAGTCTCTGGTGTTTATAGCTTCAGAGCAAACAAAACACATCATTCATAACAGAAACAGCTCGCAATAGCCACAGGAACGTTGCTGCAAGACAGGCATATGTAACGACGACTTAGCGCTCTTAAACGCGTGTGTCATTAAATACAGTCCTCCTGACAACAGGCCAGTGAAAAATCTAACAATCTACAGCAAAACCATCAATTATTATGGGCGTTATAACATACGTGTGCAGCTGGACGAAACATACACGTCGAACCCCCCCAGACGATTTAAATCCCTGACGAAACATACACGACGAACCACGGCAACGGGTTAACTGTGTCACAAATCTGAACATTGTGTGTGTTGATGTGAACAGTGTTTGTCCCGCCTTCCATATCGGCCAAACAATTTGCAGCAGAGTATGAAATAATCTCCAAGTAGAAGCATGAAGCCATTATTTGCCTTCATGTATCCCATACACAGCCCTTCAACAATGATATAAAGTGTTGCCATGTGCCACTTATGTCATGTCACTCCCAAGATGATCCACCTCTTGTGTTCACTGTCTCTGCCATAATAATGCTGCTTGTCATTCCTGTATGCATAAACCCTGCCAGCAGATCTAGAACTGGCTGCATCCTGCTGCTGTTAGACATTGTCAGTATTTCATTATTTTGCTTTTGAACTTACTTGTTTTAATATTTATTGATCCCTACTCAGATATGGGTAACATTTCTGGAAAATTGAAGGCAGATAGTAAAGAGGAAATTATCATAAACATACGCTGTTATTGTCTCTGGGACTACCCATGTTGAGTGCCTTATTATATTCAGTATAATCTATTAGTTTGTAGCATGTGTAATGTAATAAATTACGAATAATAAGCAGTAATTTGGAAGTGTTAAACATGGGGATAAGTAATAATTGCACAACCTAGTTTGAAATGATGGGTACTTGTAAAAATGTTACTGAAATGAATGGCAGTTCCACTTTGTCTCACTCCCATGCAGCTGTACTTTTCCTAACCTCAATGTTACATGTAAAATTTTACTCTAAAAAGTTATATTCACATATTTTAAGCACCACAACTTTCAGATATGATTTTTTATATAAATAAATTTTGTGAATAAATTTTTTCCAACAATTACCTTAATTTTATGGCCCTGGGCTACAAATCCAGTGGTCCGTGTTCAATTCTCGGCGCTACCAGATTTTTTCTGAGAAGTAGTGGGCCTGGAACAGGGTCCACTCAGCTTTTTCAAGGAAATAGCGGCTCCGGTCTAAAAAACCGAAATTAACAGCCATGGGGATTCGTTACGCTGACCACGTGAAACCCTCTATCTGCTAAAGTTGGCACTAACTTCGCTGACAAGCGGCAGTCGCTCAGTCGGTATAATTCACTTGCGGGCTAAAACCACAGAGTTTGTTTGTTTGTTTTGTCGCCTTGTTTCCAAGTGGCTGCAATCCCAATAAAATTCTATATGCATTCTTTTGTCTTCCTTATATAATCCACATGTTCAGGCCATCTTAACCTCCTTGATTTTATGACTCCAGTTTTTATTATTTTTACAATATTATTTACTGAACTGCACAGTTCTCAATCCATTGTACAGGGTCCGGCAAATCGACCTCCCGTATTTGGAGAGGGCGCTGTGTGAGTTGTGGTGGGGATACGGCGGCGGAGGGGGTATCAATTGATAGCGGTATAAGTGCCATTTGCAGTAGTTGCAATGGCGTGGCACGGTGAGCATCGTGCGTTTGTTGTGGAAGAGTATATTCGTAATGGTGAATCGGTGATTACTACTCAGCGAGCATTTCGCATTCGGTTCGAACTTGGCCGACATGATCCTGTTACGGATATAAAAACTATTCACGTTTGGGTATCAAACTTTAGAGCAACAGGTTCTGCACTGAAAAAGAAATTGCCTGGCCGACCTCGGACCGTAACAACGCCGGAAAATGTGGCGCGTGTGAGAGCGTCCATCCAGCAATCTCCAAAGCGTTCAGCACTTAAACATGCAGCTGCCCTGGGATTGTCTGATAGGAGTGTAAGAAGAATCCTGCACAGAAATCTACACATGCACCCATACAAAATGATGGTTACCCAAGAATTAAGTGAGAGAGATTTTGAAACTCGCAAAGCTGCGTGTGAGGACATTCTTCAGAACATTCCCTCTGGCGCTGTTTTGATTTCATCTGATGAGGCCCACTTCCACTTGTCAGGTACTGTAAATAAACAAAATTTCCGCTACTGGTCAGCAGAAAACCCTCAGGAACTTCACCAACGACCACTTCACAGCCCTCGTGTGACAGTTTGGTGCGCTGTTGCTGAATTTGGTGTATGGGGTCCTTATTTTTTCGAGGAAAATGGGCTAACGGTAACGGTTACTTCGAATCGCTACTGTCACATGATCGAGACCTTCCTCCGACCTAAGTTAAACCAGTTTGTTGGGGACCATGAAGAGGGACAAGCCTGGTTCCAACAAGACGGAGCCACAGCTCACACTTCGCGGCGTTCTTTAGCAATTCTGAGAGAGTTGTTTCCTGGACGTCTTCTCTCTTTGCGAGGAGACATCGCCTGGCCCCCAAGGTCACCCGATTTATCACCTTGTGATTTTTTTCTTTGGGGACACTTAAAGGCGCAAGTGTACAAACATCGCCCCACAACCCTGCAAGCACTTAAGGAGGCAATCACCCAGGCAGTGGCTGCCATTCCACCGAAAATGACACGAAGAACTATGGACAAATTCCGGAAAAGGCTTCGTCAATGTGTGAACAATGGAGGACGCCATTTACCGAAAATAATTTTTAAAACCAAGTAATGTAAAATAGCATCGTATTTGTTGTTCACAAATAAAAGTATTTTTTCTGTATCTTTCTTTGTTTGTTTGTAACTGCCTTTTGAAATACGGGAGGTCGAGTTGCCGGACCCTGTATTATATGCCTGTGAGTTCTTTGTGACTTGGCAGCTTTGTGCACTGCATATTACACTTTGTGTTACAAATGGTTAACCCCCTTAATGGTATTTGGATGGTTCTGTAGCAGACGCTTTTCACAGCATTATTAATTATTATATATTTAGAAATTAATTTAAAGAAGTTTATGAAATTTTCAGAAGACATTGCAAAGAGTCTAAAATTTCATGCTGCATAATTGTTTTTATGATTATAATATGATATTGTATTTGCTATTTAAATTGGCTTTGGTGTGGTAGATCTTGAAGAAGTCCTCAAGTCAGAAACATACTCCACAGTCCTTACACTAGAATTACGTTTCATTTCTTTTTTCACTTGTCTTGCAGCAAAGTGCAAACCTCATTGTGGGCTTGGACTTTTTCATAGAGGGGGTTATCCTTAGTACAAAATGTCTCGCTGTCAGTGTGTCAGGTGTTGGTGTCTAGGATGGTCTTCCAGAAGGAGGGGCTTCTAAAGTCTTCCTTTGTGTGAAGTATGAAAGAGAGATGGCTTAGATTCTGCATGATGCATGAAGGCGGTATATTGTGCCAAAATATTTATCAGCCCCTTGAACAGTGCTGTGTACCACTTTGTGCTTCTCGTTCACTCAGTTTAAAATGGTTTAAATTTTTTGTCTCTCAGATCTACTCCTCCCATAAACAAGTTATATTCCTGTATACAGCTTGGTTTATGTAGGTCTCTTCCTCTCTTGGAAACTGCCACCATGGTGTCACCATGAAATGTGTAAAAGAAATACATGGGCTTCTTGTTCATCCACTTTAGCACCGTCACTCCTTGACTCTGTACAGCAGTATGTTCATCCAATTTTAGTTTTGCTTCTTGTACAATCAGATGAACATTCTTCCCTTTCAGTCACAGTGTCCCAGCTATGTTTACATCATTTTTCTTAAGGAGACAGAGGTCTGGACAAATGTAGAAAATATCCATCCATAATATATGTGTCCTCTGCCAAAAAGTGGTTCCGCCAATTTTACAACCATTTTGCTTGTTTTGACACTGTCAGCTGGGACAACATTGTTTATCAAATCTGTTGTGATTCCACTTTATATACATCAATTTTCCACAGATATCTGGTAAATAAAGCACAAAGTGTGAAGGATTTTATCCTGAACTTAGTAGCATTGAAGTGAATGTACCGCTTGAATTCTGTGTGCCCTTCCACAGAGTCAGGATTCTTCAAGAGATATACCGTATTACTTCGAATATAAGACGCACAGTTTACACAATTTTTCCCCTAAAAGTCACATTCAGAAACTGGATGCATCTTAAATTTGAGGGTGTGTTTTTATTTGAAATAATATGGTATTTTCCTTAAGTTTGTAGAGGCTACTAAACTTGCTGTTTAGGTGTTTCAGAATTGGATCAATTTTGAATAATTTCTCATTAAACAATTTCAATTTCATCATTACTCACAAAACGTAAAAATTGTGAACCCAGTTTGTATCTGTCCTGTTGTATGTATTCATAAAACCTCGATTGTCAAAAAGAAAACTTCTTCTAAAATATTCCTATAGGAATCTGTATAGCAATAAAAACATAAATTTCAATGCTGTTATTGTCTTTCCAATTGAGAACTGGGGATCATGGCTTTAGTTTATTCTTGTGTGTGTCTATGAAATTTGCAGCATGCCTGTTTGTTTCTGTAACTACAGTGCCCATTATGGAAGCATCAGAATATAACTTGAAAGCCTTTGATTCACTTCTGACAGACTGTATGTGGCCACTGATTTCAGAAAACTGAATTGTCAACTTCTCCCCATTGCCAGTCACACTGATATTCTAATGTAGGCCTTTGCACTCATGCAGCACCATTAATTCTTCTTCACTTTCCTCATTTTCTGAGTTTAATGCTTAGTTAAAACTCTCTTCAGATTTATAAATATTTATGTCACTTCCATTATCATAGTTACAAAGTTCTTCATGCTATATCCCTCATTTTCAGGCCACATGATATACTATATAAAACAGTTTTGAAGCCACTAAGCAGCTGGTTTGAAGGTCAAAACATTCTGTATAGCTTCTATGAAACCATGTGGATGGAAAAACCAGGCAGGTAGTGAAAACTACAGTCTTTAGAGGTGTAATGCTGTAGTTAGTTTGGTTCTCCTCTGAGAGATGGCAGAGTGTGAGCTTGCATTTGGCGAGGCGACACTCAGGCTGCTGCCTGTAGCATAGTTTAAATGAAGAGAAGTATGTACTTTGCATACCAACTTGAGGGCTTTAGCGCCTTAAGAAAACTAAGTTTATAGCTTATTTATGCAATATTTGTGTAAGTTATGAAAACTACATGAGAAACCATGCATTACCCATAACAAAGTTTGACTGATGCTGATTAGTTTAATTCTCACCTTGTTGCAGCATAAACCAGCATCTACTTCATTCCTCTATGAAATGTGATATAGGTGACAGAATCCCCTATTATATGATATCAACTCCCTGTTTCATCTTATTGTGATTTCTTTTTCCTTCAGATAACACTGGCAGAGGAAATGTGCCTTCAGAATCCTTGCAAAAGTCACAAGATCTTGTGACAGACACTTCACTGTGCCCTGAGAAAACAGATTTGTGCAGACATGAGTCAAATAAAGATATACATGGCCTCTCAGCTCAGACTGAGGAACCCAGAAAAGAAGGAGTACAGATATTTAAGCAAAATGAGAATAGTTCACCTATTGAAGGAACTGTTACAGAACTAACACTAAATGGCAGTGGACAACAGAATGAAGAACACCCTATTGTTGTAGAAACCAAGAACAGTTCTATTTTGGAAGAAGTGGGTTGTGTAACAGGGGTTCGAGAAGAGTCAACAGATGGACAAAATTCTGTTCAAGAAACTAGTGTAAATTGTATGGCAGTTATGCCTGAACACATATCAGACTCTGAAATCAACCTGGAAGAACCTAAACTTAATAATAGTATATCAAGTGATCATTCAGGAAATGACTTACAGTTGTCACAAACTGAGAAGGAATCTGTTGGAAATATTTATACAATGGAAGAAGAGGAATGTATGGCAAAGAGTCACACAATATTAACTGAAACAAAGGATGAATCTAATGTAAACTCCGTTACAATAACTGCAGTAAATGAAGATGAAATTACACTAAATAACCTGGATCGTTCTTCAGACTCAGTTGTAAATGGCCAAATGCCAACATTAGTTCTTAATCAAACAGTTTTGACACACGACATAGAGCTTTCTGAGAGCAAGAATATCTCAGTTGCGACTGTGAATGCACCAAACAACACTAATTACGTTTCAGGGAATGGAGTGGTAGAAGAAATGCCTGTAAAGGTTTCAGGTGCTGAGTCCAAGAAAGGAAAGGTAAGTTGAACTCATATTTCTGCCACCATAGGGATGCTTGCATAGACCTGTTCAAACTTGTTATAACAGTGAAATCATTGTCTGGAAAACAGTGGAAGGTAAGTAATATTCATTGGATCATCTTTGTATAACTTATTTTATAAAAGACTTGTATCTTGTTTTTGTGCTTTTGTGTGTGTGTGTGTGTGTGTGTGTGTGTGCGTGTGCATGAGGGTGGTGGCGGGCATGTGCCCTGCCCCCACCTATAATTTTGGTATATTCATGCAATATGGTATATGCATGGTATATTCATGGCAGATATTCATGCAAACTTGGAAGAGCATTATGCCATTTTTCTTTTTAATTTCATACAGTCAGTAATACTAACTTGGCGGTTGTGTAAATTTCCAATTCAGTGACAGTGGTCTCCACATAATGTGAAATGAAATAAAATTAAAAATTATGAAAGTTTTTGTGAACTTTTTTTTTGTAGGCCATAAAATAACAATAAGACTTCTCTGTTTGCTGACGGTAACTGATAAGCTAAGAGTGTGAGGTAGACCATAAACATATGTACAAAATTTCTATGAAACATTTTTGTTTGTTAGTATTTACAAATGTGATGAAGAGAAAACTGTGGTTCATGCCTTCCAACTTTGCATAGACAGAGTGTCTTCTAGTGGACATACACAGAGAAATGGATATGTAGATTATACAAGTATTAATTTGTAATTTTTCAAGCATTTCTATATGACTGAAAATATATCTATGAGACTATAGACGTTGGAAGCTCTTTTCAGAATATACGTGGTGTGTTCAAAAAGTATCGAACCTTCTTTTTTCCTGCGTAAACCAATGAAGCACAGGAGGCTCCCTTTGGTGGAGATGTGGAGGGGACATTCATGAGCAGTCGTGAATTTTTTCCCGCCTGCAGAATACGTCAGTCACTGGCAGTGGGCCTATGAGTGAGGACGTGTAGTGAGCGCTCGTCGGATTCCAGTAAGGTGTAAAGTGACAGAACAACATGAGCAGCGATATTGCATCAAATTTTGCCAAAAGCTTGGCGATACACAAGTGGAAACCATTCGCAAGATTCAGCAGGCTTTCGGGGATGATGCCATGAGCAACTCACGGATAAAGGAGTGGTACAACCGCTTCAAAGATGGCCACACATCAGTGGACAGCGAACCGCATTCAGGCAGACCCTCAACAAGCCGAAATGAGAATGTCATTGAGCAAGTGCGGACTTTGGTCATGGAGGACCGTCTTATCACATTGCGAACGAGATAGGGGTAAGCATTGGATCAGTACATTCAATTTTGACTGAGGAGTTGGACATGAGGAGAGTGTCCGCGAAATTCGTACCAAAACTGCGCATCTGATTTGAGACTTTCGTCGCCAAACACAACATCCTTGTGGTTCGTCAGGCTCCCTACTCCCCCGACATGCCTCTGTGTGACTTTTGGCTATTTCTCAAGCTGAAAATGCCGCTGAAAGGAACCCAGTTTGAGTCAAGAGAAGACACCATGTGGAATGCGACGACCCGGCTGATCACCATTCCAAAAGACGCGTTCCAGAAGTGTTTCCAAGAATGGCGGAAGTGCTGGGAGAAGTGTGTGCATCACCAAGGAGACTACTTTGAAGGGGATTAGGGTTTTGTACCTCCAAATCAATAAATGTATTTCTGCCGACCAAAGGTTCGATACTTTTTGAACACACTACGTATTTCCTCTGAACTTGTTGCACTGTAGTTTTTGAAAAACTTCCAGTTCAGTTCATGAAATTCTGTGTTAATTGAAGACTTGAAATAGAAAGGCATCACACATTCTGAAAGTACAGTTTAATGTTTTTGTTGCTGATTTGTTCAGTCTGAATATATGAAACAGAATTCATAATTCACAGAACTGTGAACTACAACTTTACTGAGATGTGAACACGAAAATATGTTTTTTCTGCTTTGTTCTTTCCAGGAAGGTGCAAGAAAACGAAGAAATAAATGAAATTGATGTGCCCACAAACAGAAGAAAATTTAGACGAATTTCCCAAGAGTCAAGAGAACCTAATATTTGGACAAATGAATTAGATTTCATGCAGTAATACCTCACATCATTTTATTATCTGACCAGTTTGTAATGATTTCACTGGCATTAATGCTTTTTTTATGTTTTCTGCGGTTTTTATTTTGTTTAAATATGTATGAACTATTACTGGTGCTGAAGGTGATTCTAAAACTTTTGAAGAAGTGGTAATTATTTTGATGAGATTTCAGGTTCTTGTAGTGGTGAATATGAAGGTACTGCCTTCTGGGATGTGGGGCTGTGTAGTCTGGTAGATAAGTACCCTTCATCTTTTGGGTAGCTACACTGAAGATGAAGGCAAATGTTAGTTATTATCATCACATTCCAGAAGGTAGTAATCTATAATTATTATGGGCATTTGGTTCATGCTGTAATTACAGAGCAATCATTTTCTTTCAGTTTTACCAGGGTGTTGAAATATTAATGAAGTAAATGCAGTTTTCCTTTTAAAGCAGCTTAAAATCCCTGAAACACATACAGCTCCTTTAGCCATTATTTTTTTCGGTTCCTCTTTCATCTTCCACCATGCATTCCCTCACTTGATATGACCCCCCTCTCCCCCCAAAGTTTTGAGAGGGTACACATCTCAGAGAGATTTATCTGTTACTGGTTTGTCTTGTGCTCAGACCTCAGTTACCTTTAATTTTTCATGTCTGTTTATAAAATTACCACACAATGAATACATAAAACTCTGAGAAACATAAGGGTAAAGACAGCCTAGTGCCTAGGTGCCATGTCTCAAAAGCATATATATATATATATATAGAGGGTGCACAGTTAAAGTTTTATCCATTCATAACCTTGGTTCATATATAAGTTAGCGTTTAGCATCATGCTGTGCTTACGTCTACTGGAGAGGCCAAAGTCCCTGTTACCCACTGGATTGAAGGCTGAATTGACTGCAGCCCATTGTGGGCATTTTGGCTTGTCTGTAGTTAGAATGTGTCATAATGTGTAAATCATTACTTCACTTTCTGTCTGGGCTATTGTTGACTCATGGTTCCCCCTCCCACAAAGAAAAGTAAAGTACTTTAAGGCTAGTCGTCCATTGGAAGCGGAAACCTGCGAACTGGGATTCGGCCGAATCTGTGCGAATCTGTTCGTCCGAATTCGTGCGTTCACTGCGCGTCCTTTGGCTGCGTGTTCGGCCGATGCCATTCGCGTTCTGTCATGGCGCTGTCTGAAGATTTATGTGATCTGTACGCGTTTGATACTCCTTTACTGGCTAGGTGACGAGCACAGAATAGGAGAAAAGAGTGGATTAGTGAAATTTTATCAAAAAGACAAACGTTTGATGAATTTTCTCATATATGGAGTGATTTACAAGAGGACGAGTCACAGTATTTTGGTTATTTTCGCATGAAGCAAGATACATTTGAATACACATTAAGCAAAGTACATCAGTTGAAGAAGTACAGTAACTTCCGAGAAACTATTTCACCTGAAGAACGCCTAGCTGTAACGTTAAGTTAAGGATTTGATAAGAGTTTGAGAAAACAAAATATTACATCGATGTTATATTATTCTTGCTTCTTAGTGACTACATACAAACCGTTGTTTCTACAAAGGATTGAAATTACTGTGATACACAGCGGCATTGTTCTTGTCTGTTACAAATTCATTGCTGTGGGAACTATTATGGGAACTGCGTGTCGATTCAAAGGATAGAGGCGAAACATTTGACGTGGACATCACGCTGCTGTTTCGATCCTCCTGTTCCTGCAGTAAAACATCCATCAATTTCATGCGTAATCGCAGCTGTCTTTCTTCAGGCAAGCTCATCAGAAATTGATAGTCACTATCCTGCTTCATTTGAGAGCTCTTTTCGAAGTAGCTGAACTTTTTAGATTCTATTTCGAAGAATTTGTCATCGTAATCAATTCTTTTCTTTCCTCTTTTTAGCGGACTTTTGAAATGCTCTTTTTGTGCCGGAGACGTATTTACAGGTGCATCATTCTCGATATCTGATTGAAAATCTGGAGTAGAAAATGCATCATTATATTCACTTTGTGTTGTAATATTATCAGTGCCTTACTCAATACAGGCGTCCGCAATGTCAGGAACACTACTCGACAGATTTCTCGGTTGAACAGTATCAGTTCGTAGGTGGTGAATGCAGCTCTTCATCCGAAAAATCCAAACCAATCTGGATATTTCGCAGTTCGCAAGTATACGTGCGTTCACTGACTAACAGTGCTGCTACCAATGGACGCACTCTAACCTGATGCTAGCTGTTAGGATCGTTCGGCCGTTTCCGTGCGTGTTTGGACGAACTCCTCATCACAACTTTCCGCAGCTTTCCGCTTCCAGTGGACGAGAGGCCTAATCCTATAAGACCAAGTAAAAAGTTGACTAAAATATGCACGTAACTTCAAGGAGCAAGAGGAAGTCAATCAAATAATCAAGATACTCCCCAGGTTGTATGCACCCAAAAGGATCATTACAATACTCACAAGAGCCTGCCAGTTTGCCATATCCTAACCCTGTTGATTCCAAACCATGACTTTTCCTTAAATTCGGTTTTAATATTATTCTCTCATCTATATACACCTAGATATTCAGAGTTGTCTCTGAATATCTCACGTCCCGACGTGATAATGTGGGATATTCCCACACAGGTTTTCCAACTAAAACTTTGACCATCTTTCTTATTTATGCTACGTTCCCCACCAATCACATCTTCCTTGACATGATTATAAAATGGTCATGATTTAGGGGTCTGACTAGACATGCTATGACTTGTATATTGGATTTGTTGACACAACTGGGAACTACAAATAATTGCAGTGCTATCACTGATTTACAAATCACTGAGACATGCTGCTCCTTCTCAGTCTTCACTAGTCATATCCTGTCAATGGACTTTAAAACAGGCCCACTGTAACTGCAGCACACATAAGGTCTTCTTTTCACAGCCATAGTCTTGCAACTAACTCTTTTCTTCACAGCCGGACTTTCAGCTGTGGACTAACTGATCACTCCCAATTGACCTCCTTGTAACCATTTTGCATGTCCCAAACAGAAAACACCGTTTCCAACAACACTATTGTTGTAGACACGTGTTTACCGATCTGTTTCATCACCATTGTTCTTTTGTTGCCTGCATATATGTCGTAGGCATTACCTAGCAACAGCTGCTGTTTACAGAGTCACTGCTTAGCAATGGGTCTGTACACCACAATATTAAAAATACTAGCTGTGCCCGGCCACGCCCTGCTGTGGCTCAGTCTGCCTGTTCTTCCCCAGTTAGATTTGAAATTACTCGACGCATTGCTTCCGCTCTGAGAGTACGACGACTTAAGCTTGTTCTTCTGCGAGGCATTATTTGGATGAACTAAAGCAGAATGACTGCACAGAAGAGGAAGAAAGAAGGAACCTCAATTCCTATGCAGTGGCCCACTGTTATTGCATTTCCATGGAAGTATACTTTCCAGTTACATCCGTTGTTACGCAACGGAACCTATGCAACGGTCTGTTCTATAGTTAGTTTCATCTGTTGCTTAGGAAATGCTAGCACAGAACACCTTGTAGAAGTGTTTGGTTTCTTCCGTTATTATGCAACGGAACCTCAATTCCTACACAATGGCCCACTGTTATTGCATAGGAAATGCTAGCACAGAACACCTTGTAGAAGTGTTTGGTTTCTTCCGTTATTATGCAACGGAACCTCAATTCCTACACAATGGCCCACTGTTATTGCATAGGAAATGCTAGCACAGAACACCTTGTAGAAGTGTTTGGTTTCTTCCGTTATTATGCAACGGAACCTCAATTCCTACACAATGGCCCACTGTTATTGCATAGGAAATGCTAGCACAGAACACCTTGTAGAAGTGTTTAGTTTCATCCGTCGTTATGCAACGGAACCTCAGTTCCTATGCAATGGCCCACTGATATTGCATTTCCATGGAAGTATACTTTCCGGTTTCATCCGTTGTTACGCAACGAATTCTATGCAACAGTCTGTTCTAGCGTTACTATGGAAACGACTGCTGGATTCCGAACATGTGACTTGTTTTTACCTGTCACAGGCGTGACATCTACATACCGACGAAATATTACAAATCAAACGCAGATCAATCAACACAGCTCAATCCCACCGCCAATTGCACCGAAAAATAAGGAGAACAGTTAAGAAGATGAAATGACAAGCAATGAAAAATAAACTATACTCACGAAATAACGTAACTTCCACGCATGTCTTGGATTCAACGAATAACTTATTGAACCCTCACTTTTGCACCAGCGAGTACAATTATTATCACGTCCAGTATCACCCAAAACTCTTCGGAGCTGGACTATTATAACCTGGTTTCGGACGCAATAGAGGGCACTTTCGCTCAGGGTTCCATTTCACGTGTTCTGTGCTCATTGCCGCAGAAATGCAGTACTTCCCGTTTCAACAGTTCGTTCCCACGGTTATTCCTAGGCAACGAAATATTTCAATTCAAACTCAGATCATTCGACACAGCCTAATCCGACCGCCAATTGCACCAGAAAATAAGGGAAACAGTTAAGAAAACGAAATGAAAAACAACAAAAAATAAATTATACTCACGAAATGAACGCTACGGTAAACGACTCAGCCCAATCCCAATGCAATGTAACACGATATAATAAAATCAAAATGAAAATTTCATGGCCACAACAGCTCGTTGCTATGGTTATTCCTAGGCAGCGATCCACTGTTTCAACAGTTCGTTGCCACGGTTATTCTGTATGGTATTCTGTGAAATAATATAATCATTTACTTTAACAGTAACATGTAAGTGTATAATGTTTGGACGTCTGTGTAGGAGATGGAAAGATTAAATATTCTGAACTGATAGTAAGGAATCTCTGTATTAATTTCTTCATAAGAGTAATTTTTATTTGTTAACTCTCATTTCCAGTATATGATCTTGGCCGCATTTTTTATGGATTTATTAGTTTTCCTTACATTATGATTCTCTTCTGAAGTCTGATAGTGTAACATGAATATGTGTATACATACATATATTTTTTCTGAATTTAATTATAGGTCAGCTTCCCTACTAGAATTTTATAATTTCTCTGCTTTGGCATATAGACCCATTGCTTGGCAAAGACTTCGAAAGAAGCAACAAGACAACAGCCGTTGCTATGCCATGGCTTGGTGAACATGTTCCCACAGCAAAAGTTACACCTGCAATGTGGGAAACAGGGTCTTTCATACATGGTCCAGACTGAGGAGTTATAAAGAAGATAATTGGGGTAACCAGTTCATTTGATATTTGGCAGGCAGTTCTTTACTGGAATATTGAAGGCAGGACCTGAGCGTGAGAAGCTGAAGAATTTCCACTGTTTACGTCTGTTACCAGGAAAGGGCTGTTGAAGACACTGGGGGCTGGGGAAGACTTAGCATATAAGTGTGAAGTGTGGAGATTAGCGGTGGCACTGTAATTGCCTGTAGTTTCAAGTGGTGTGTATAAGTGCTCAATAAATCCATTCACCAATCCAAACCATGTCTGTAGTTACCCCCCAAATCGTGACAGTGTTTATGTTTGTCCCATGCAAATTAACATCATTAACATAGACTGGAAGCTATGTGTTCCACTGAGTCAAGTTCTTCATACTTTCTTGGACCTTGCTAACAGCATATTGTCACATGTTGGGGTTCTGTGATGAATAGTAATGGGTTCTCGATTGAATGACTGGATTTATTGGCACTTCTTTATGATTACAATCAGTCACAATCCATGGCTGCCTAAGACTCGCTCCACTCCTTGCTGGACTGTGAGTGTCTTTACTTCTGCATTACTGACTTTGTTCTAATTTATGATTTGGTGACTTCTTCAGCTTCCATTGTCCGCTGGTTAACCCACCACAGCTGAACACTGAAATCTCTTACGAATGCCGAATGATTGAACTCTCGTGAACTGAACTCTCCTTTTGTAGCTTTGAGGCAAACCAAATATAGCTCACCATCTCGAACAGTTCATCTGTTACTCTGTCTATTCGCTGCTGTGGGAGTGTGCTTACAAAACCGTTATCTAGTAATGGACTATTCCATGTCTGTTCATTGCTGTGGGAACATGTGTTAATTTTGTGGAAAGCCATTGTCTAGCAATGGTCTGTTCTGCCTTTCAAGTGTCTTGTTGCAATATTTTAAATGAAGTTAGAAGCATGCTAATGGGCTAATTGGGGCAAGTGACACAGCCTCAGACTTGTGTTTGGGAGATGCCTAGTTGAGGTTTCAGCCAGGACACAATTTTCTTGACAGGTTCTATCTTACGGTTTTCCTTATTTCTTCCAGGAAAGTATTGGGGCAGTACCTCAAATTAGGTAGGACCGCTCCCTTCTGCAGCCTTTCTGAATCATTATTCACTAATCATTATACCATTTGATACTATGTTGCTGCAGTCTGAGCTGCTGACATAAATAAATTAGAATGTACCTTGTTTCAGGCCATTCTGAAGAGGAAATGGGTCAGACAAATGCTCACCCACACAGACTTTGCTCTAGGTTTCCTTTAAACACATTTTAAATAGCTGAACTCCATACTTTATCATCTCATTTTTACACAGGAGCACGATCAAATAACAGTTGAAGTAGGTTAAGGTTATTAGACATGTTTTGAGTAGTGTCATGGGGTATCTGTGCAGTACCTGTTCTATGTTTTCCCATAGGTCCTTTAAGAGTCTTAGTATGGGATCATGACAGCTTGCTCCCTTTTAAATAACTTGTATGATACCTGGACAATTAGAAGCATGGTGAAATTTAGCTTCTACAGAAATGCTCAATGGGAAAACGTATGACTGTATGGGCCATAATGTTGCGTTAAAACTGTAATGATTTGAGACATGTTTTCAGCACAGGAAAATCACATATTTGCTGTACTCCAAATCCTCTGCCCTCCTTTCAGAGACTGTAGACTTCGGCTGAACACCATTCTGATGTAGTCAGTATTATCAGCATTCCAATTCTGTCCGCAGTGGCCTGCACATTGTATGAACTCATGTTCACACAGTTATATGAGTGCTTCAAAAGTTTGTCTCCTCATGTCCTTTGCTGTACAAGTGAAAAAAATATTCAGACATATTAATTGCATATTGTGGTCTTCTGGGATGTGCAACCATGTAGTTTGGAAAATAGGCGTTAAGGCTTCAGAAGGACATGCTGCCTACATATTCAGAGTCAAAAAACCCTGAAGATGGAGGAACAGTCTCCTGCAGAACGTTGGTACCTGTCTACCAGACAACACCATGTCATATCCAGGAAGATCATCTTTGTTGCCACTGTGAGAACACTGAATGTCACATATTCATTGTAGTTCTGTGGCCACTTGGCCCAGCAACAGGCACAAGGAAACTAGCAACTCAGACACTTCGCATAGTGCATCTCCAGCTTATGTGCACTCACAGGGTGCATGCAGCAGGCTGCTTCACAGTGAAAGAAGCCATACTTCTGCTGTAAGATGAAGCCATGATTTATTCATCTGGAGGTGCATCATGAATGAAGCAGTACAGTTGGTCTCTTCATGACTTCATGATATTTTTCCATTCACACATACAATTTTATGACAGTTTTGGCAGATTCATTCAAAACAATTAAAAGCAAATTACAGCCCTTATAACTGAGACTACATATTGTTTATTGTTATTAAATAACTCCACAAATCCTGTACAGGGGCTTAAGCACCCATAGGATATAGAGCTAGTCAAACTTATGCAATCTCATACAAAACATAAAAAGATACATGGTGTAACATTAAATCAAGCCATATCATAACAACATAGATTCATACACTGTTAGAAATACAACCTTTTACTTCTTACTACTCCAAGTTCATTCGTCACAATCATTAAACATTAATCATAAAACAATATCACATAATACTAAGTAATAAACATAATTAAAATTAAAAAATATAACATACAGTTAATCCCATTTACATCCAATCAGTATTTACAAATTATTTTGATTAAAAACTCCTCTAATGAATAAAATGACCACGAGCAAAGATATCTCTTTAATGCTGGTTTAAACAATTCAATTTTATATGATAATGATTTTATATTTATAGGAAGATGGTTAAATATCCTCATTCCAATAGCATATGTCCCTTCATTATATNGTATATATGATAGATATATATTGTGACATGTTGATCCCTACCGCCCCAGCGCCACGTAGCGGTAACTTAGCGCTCGCGTAATAGGCGAGTAATCACCTCGCAATGCGCAACGCGCGGTGACGTCACGAGCGAAGCCGAAGCGAGCCGATGTTAGCCGAGTCCTAGCATCCTGGTCGCTAGGCAACGCAAGTCAACGCGGTGACGTCACCGAGGGATATCGCGGTTACCAGGCAGCCGTTAACAACTCCGGACAGCGTGGCTAGCAACAAGGCACCAGGCAACAACTGTCCGATCGAGGCTACTTAAGAAGCAGCGAAGGCTATTCACAGTCAGTTATAAAGTAACAGTCGCCGAGTTGAAACATA
>NW_019737389.1:140351-141511 GCF_002891405.2 Cryptotermes secundus
TGCAAAATATATCATTCTTAGAGTATTCTCCGTCATAAGGGGCGTGACAATCCTGATAGCATAACAAGCGGAACTTAACTTTTTTAAAACATGTTCAATGTGCCCCTTCCATGACAACTTTTCATCAATAATCAATCCTAGAAACTTGATATTAGTAAGATCAGTGATATGCTTATCTGCAAAAGTAATGTTTAAATCAAGCTTCTGACTACTTTTAGTCCGAAATTGTAAAAGATGTGTTTTGTCAAAATTTAAATACATCAAATTACTCCTAAACCACTTATTTAAGTCATCAAGAACGGTATTTATCTCCGTCAAAAAGTGTACACGATTAGAACCAGTTACAAACTTACTAGTGTCGTCAGCATACAGCACTAATGTATTATTTTTAGAAACCGTAAAAGGCAGATCGTTAATAAATAAAAGAAAAAATAGAGGGCCCAAGATAGATCCCTGCGGCACCCCATGTTTGACTATCTCCCATTCAGAGTAACTATTTCTAGAATTATTTTGAATTATCACCCTCTGGTATGTCTCTGTAAGGTAAGATTTGATCAAGGCATTGAATTTCCCTACGATGCCATAGTATTCAAGTTTATTCAACAGGATTTTATGATTTAATACGTCAAAGGCCTTCTTTAAATCACAGAAGATACCTCCCACAATCTGTTTATTATTAAAAGCAGTTAATATATCATGTGTTAATGTATAAGCTGCTTTATCAGTAGAAGATTCACTTCTGAAACCATATTGCTCCTTTGCCAATATTTGATTTTGAACCACATGTTGGTGAACTCTTAAGTAGAATGGGAAACAGAACTCTCACAGACATGCAGTAAATACCATGGTCAGTTTCTATAAAGTGAAGTGACAGAAAGGATTTTTTGTTTTGAATTGTTTCATTTTGGTCCGTTACACTATTATACATAAAATCAATACAAAGTCCATCGAGTGTAACAATGTTTTTAGGTCACTTCTTTCTCACTCTTGCCTTACATCTTTCGGTTTTAGTAAAACCATCTTCAGAGGCACATGGTACTAACAAGAAAACACTGGCGTTGTTTAACTGTACACAGTATATATGCTGTGTGGGCACTGCTACAAATGTCGATGTGTAAAAGCACAACACTAGCTTGGAGTACTGAATGCACGTACAGAAT
>NW_019737389.1:141579-145918 GCF_002891405.2 Cryptotermes secundus
CATCACTATTAAATAAAAAATATTTAAAAGTTTAAGACTTTTGAAGTAAAATATAAAAATGTTAGGCTGCTTCTTAATTTATCCCGATGTTGGGAGATGTCTTGAGGTTGTATTGGCTTGTAGTTGGATTATTCCTGTGTGTTGTGTACTGACACACAACACACAGGAATAATCCAACTACAAGCCAATACAACCTCAAGACATCTCCCAACATCGGGATAAATTAAGAAGCAGCCTAACATTTTTATATTTTACTTCAAAAGTCTTAAACTTTTAAATATTTTTTAAATATTTTAATAGTGATGTTTTAATGCGAGGGCAAATTCGGATGGAATGCGAAGGTTGAACGTGCATTCAGTACTCCAAGCTAGTGTTGTGCTTTTACACATCGACATTTGTAGCAGTGCCCACACAGCATATATACTGTGTACAGTTAAACAACGCCAGTGTTTTCTTGTTAGTACCATGTGCCTCTGAAGATGGTTTTACTAAAACCGAAACATGTAAGGCAAGAGTGAGAAAGAAGTGACCTAAAAAACATTGTTACACTCGACGGACTTTGTATTGATTTTATGACAGAAAGGATTTCATTTTGTAGTATCTAACAGGCCAAATACTGGAAAGGATGATGGAATGAAGTGGCAATAGTTTTCACACATGATATGCTGAATACCTCTGTCATCTAGTTCAGAAGTATGTATTTCGGCATACAGACCCATTGCTAAGCAGTAACTCTATAAACAGCAGCCGTTACTAGGTAAAGGCCACAACATATACACATGCAACAATAGAAGAACAGTGTTTTCTATATGGTTCATGCTGAGATGTTATAACCAGGACAGTTGGAGCAATGAGTTCAGTTGAGTTTTGCACAGTAGGTTGTGAAGATAGGACCTGAGCACATGGAGCTGAGGAATCTCCACTATTAAAGGTGGTTGCCAGGGAATGGTTGGTGAAGACACAGCAGGCAGGAAAAAAGGTTTAATGGGTGTTGTGGTGATTTGTAAAGTTTGTAGATCAACAATAGCCTGTAATTGCTTGTAGTTCTGAGTTTTGTGTATAAGTGGTCAACAAATCCATTCATCAGTCCAGACACCATCTGTAGTCAGAAGTGGGATAGATTGAAAAATATTGAATCAGTCAAATTATTTGGATCCAGGATTACACTGTGTAGCTACATTGTCATACTAAATGATGAAACAAATAACCAATGATGGATGTCTTGCAAGAAGAAATGAAGGCATGACTAAAAGAAATGAAAGCCAACCAAGAAAAGATGATGGCCAAGATGGATTCCCAGCTAAAGAAAATGGAGGCCTGTCTAGGAAAGACAGAGGCTGCAGATTTGGAGGCAAATGCAGAAGAAATAAAAGAGTCCAAGGCAGGGCATGAAACGGTCCCTAAAGAAGAGGCCACAGTGAAAACTGTCAAGAGTACTGAAGAAGTGGTATGGATAGCAGCATATATCTCTAAGGCGCCATGGTTAGCTGAAGAAATGGGCCCAGGGTGATTGTGGGTCCCAGAAGAAGATGGCTGCCACCTGTAGAGGGATGGCCCACTCTTGATATTCCTGCACTGCACAAGGGACACAGTCAACAGACACCAGGAAAGGGCAGTGTTGTACAAGGAACCCAGAAAGGATGGACACTCGGGAAGAGACATCGGGCAAAATTGGAATGCAACAATGGCATATGGAATGAGCCCCACCCCACCAGCTTGGGAACGGGTGTTCTCTTATCTGTTACTCAAAAAAAAAAAACAAGGAGTAAACGAGAAAATCAAATAACATTTAATATATGACCAGTAATTTGTGCCAAAAGAAAACACAACAATTAATCGGCATAAACAGCCACAAGATATCCTATCACAACTCGCAGAGGCTGTCTCCGCCACAACACCACATATGAGGCATTCTTTACATTAAACTTCACGCTAGCATAATACCATCTCGGTAATCCCCTGCACACACAATACAGACAAAACCTATATATAAATTCTCAACTTACACAATTCCTCCAAGAACAATAATCAGTATGCTAGTATTATGTGCATTACCTCGAGATGGGCCCTCCTGCCTGGAGTTTAACTACCAAACCGAATCTTTCATGGCGCCGACCCAAACAGAATTTAGTTACGGAGCGAGATGTCCGTACACGACGACTTTCCAGGCAGAAGAGACCAGGTACCTCAGCCGAATCACAAAGGATAGAGGAGTGATGATGTAGAATACGCCACAGAATAAGGATAGGTAGTAGGAAAAGTAGGGAAAAACGGTGTGACCCGCTGCCGCCGCCGCTCGGAGAGGGCACTACAACCAATGGGCCGAAGGGATCGGCTCAGGAACCAGAACTTGAAGGAGTGGCTACATCTTGGAAGCAAATAGATGGTTTTTTCATCAGGATTCAAAGAAATAGGTATCAGGACATTATGGAGGGATCAGCCCCTGTCAAAATGAAAGAAGAAACCACCAACAACAGATTAGGAGCATTGACCATTCTTGGAACGTTTGCTCCCACTGATCAGAAAATAAGGATGATGGTAATACATCTGGACCCACTGGCACCCAATGAGGGAACCGCTTGGGATGAGTGGCCTTAATGAGGGAGCAGCAGGAGCAGTTGGAGAGTAAATACCATGAAAACTGAGCCACAAGGAGGAAGATGAGACCAAGCACAGCCCTCAGAAGAGAGGAAATTGCGGTATGCCTGTAGGCTATTCGACCCATTGAGGAAGGAGCAATGTGGCGTATGGGTCTGTTGCTAAGCAGTGACTCTTTAAACAGCAGCCATTACTAGATAATGCTCGAAACTTATACACACACAACAATAGAGGAACCGAGTTTTCTGTATGGTCCATGCTGAGAAGTTATAACAAGGGCAGTTGGAGTAATGAGTTCAGTAGGGGTTCCGCACTGGAGGCTGTGAAGATAGAACTCGAGCTTGTGAAGCTGAAGAATCTCCGATGTTAGAAACCATTGCCAGAGAACTGCTAGTGAAGGCACAGCAAACAGAGGTAAAACCTTGGCAGGTGCTGTGGTAGTTTGTGAAGTATGAAGATTAGCAGTAGCACTGTAATTGCTTGTAGTTCTTATTCGTTTGTATAAGTGGTCAGTAAACCCATTCATCAATCTAAACCCTGTCTTTAGTCACCTCAAATTAATGACAGTGTTTTGGCATTGTACCACTGTTACATTCATTGTTGTCCTTACGTACACTGGATGTACATAACATTTAAGAATTACCTCTGCTTGCAGCTTTAGGCGATAGGATGTCTTTATTCTGACATATTTGTTGTTTTAAGATTAGTGGCAACTGCTGGGATCAAAGCTGGCTTTAGGATAGGCCAGTATAGTAACCGCCAAACCAATAGGAGGCCCAAGCATGGTTGTCATAACTCTAGTTATGTTACATATGAAGCTGTTTCTTATATTATTAGTAAAGGGAGGCATATGGAGCTCACATCTAGACTTTGCCTGGTTGGTGGTTTATTGTGTTCTGATAAGTATTGACTGTTTTACTTGCCTAGTGATCCTGTGTTTTTCTATATTCAGTTGATAGAATACCATTGAATGTCCCTTGTCCTTGTCGCTGCAGCTCAGATGGGCTTTAGTCTCCTGAAAAATCTGCCTCCATTCCTCTCTATTCTTCATCTCTCCTCCCCATCCTTTCACTTTCATATTATGGAGATCATCATGTATATCCTCCAACCATCTCAACCTGGGTCTTCCTATCCTCCTTGTCCTACGTATTTTGTCTTAGAGATTGATTATCTGGTTTCTGAACAAATTAGTTTTTACAGTGTGAGGTTGTTAGCTTCATGCCGAACCCTCAACCTGGAGGGCCAGGGTATCCCTCTTTGTCTGGCTTCTACCCCTTGACCTGTCCAGCATGGGTGACCCTACAAGTAGCTATGCTACTGCTGGCATAGCTCTCTGGGTTTCAGGATCACCCAAACCCCACCGCCACAATAAGGTAGAGACACCATCGGTGGGGACCTTTGGATACAGTTGAATAAATGTGTGGTACTGGAAAATGTATTATGTAGAAAAAAAAATTGCTGAAATTCTTGTAACATAGTTACAAAGAACAAACAAAATTAATGCCTGGAATGTAGTGTGTTTTCAAATGGGCCATGCCATAGCTCAAGCAGTTAGTCACTGGCTTCCCATCGCGGCGGCCCGGGTTCAATCCCAGGTCTTGTCAAGTGGGATTTGTGGTGGACAAAAGTGGTGCTGGGGCAGGTTTTTTCTGAGTACTTCGGTTTCCCCTACCAATCTTCATTCCACCAATTGCTCCACAATCGCCCTCACCTATCATCTGGGGCTGGTACGACAGGCCAG
>NW_019737389.1:148289-157032 GCF_002891405.2 Cryptotermes secundus
AGCTCAAGCAGTTAGTCGCTGGCTTCCCATCGCGGCGGCCCGGGTTCTATCCCAGGTCTGGTCAAGTGGGATTTGTGGTGGACAAAGTGGTGCTGGGGCAGGTTTTCTCCAAGTACTTTGGTTTCCCCTGCCAATTTTCTTTCCACCAATTGCTCCACAATCACCCTCACCTATCATCATCTGCGGCTGGTAAAATAGGCCAGAAGTGGCCGCAGTACAAGGGACTTAGTCCCACCCCACTAGCAATAATAAAAAAACTTTTCATATAATTATAGTTTTGAAGTCTTATCTTAACATTCTACCCCTTAGATACATTTTGGCAGTAGTATTCTTGTCCCAGGTTCGATCCCTAGTGCTACCACATTTTCTGAGAAGTAGTGGGTCTGGAACAGGCTCCACTCAGCCTCGAGAAGATAATTGAGCTATTTGAAGGAGATAGCGGCTCCAGACTAGAAAGCCGAAAGTAACGGCCATGGGAATTTGTTGCGCTGACCACGTGACACCCTCTGTCTGCTGAAGTTGGCACTAACTTCTCTGACAAGCGGTGGTCACTTGGTCGGTATCATTCGCTTGCGGGCTAAAGCTGCAGAGTTAGTTATTTTTTCTTTGGTTTTGCATGAAGTGCAGCAACTTGAGGTCAGACTTCCTTTTCTTTGGTTTAGCATTAATGCTATTTTTGCTCATTATTTTAGATTGCATCTTGCTGTCAGAATCATGAACAAGTAATTAATAAAATACACTGAGGCCTAATGGCATTTGTCTCAGAAGACAGACCGTATCATTGCTAATGCTGTGAGAACCTCACATCCAACAAGTTATTTATAAATATTTTGTTCTATATAAGTAATGTAATGTGTAATTCAGGTTGTGGCATTCATGTGATCATGTTGTCTCTAAAACTGTGTTTTGTAATGTTTTGATATTGCCTATATTGTGAATTGAACATTTTGGGAAACATGTTAAAATATAGTGGACTTGCCCTGTAAGAGGTTAATTTTGTTTCTTTTTAATGTTGGAATTTAGGTATGATGTTTATATTATAGACTGAAGAATCAAAATGTGATCATGGAAAACAAAGTAGTGTATATGTGGCTTCTGGCCTTCCAGTATAATCAGATTAATATCATCACTGCACATGATAAAGTTCACACATCATAGGTATCATTTAAACCAAAGGGGTACCACCCACACTGTGACATTGAATAAATGATGTTTTAAATGACTAGAAGTCTCTGATTAACCACCTTCAATGACAGATTTCATAGTTATAGTATCAAACTTCTTTATATAAAGTATGTTTGCTTATATCTCAAGAAGAATTGTACTAATCATCTAGGAACTGGTCATGATTATGTAATACCAAGGTAAAATATTCAGAATAGGTACATGAGTTCCATTCCATACATATTTTGCCATTTCCTATTTAACTATTTTGCCTTTTACACATGCTTGATTGCTTAGCATTTATCTAACAGTCGGATTCTTGTCAGTCATGACAAACTCAAAATACTCCCTCAGAGATCTGTCACCTGTGTATGCTTATTAAACAGAATGCTGCATTTGGACATTTCAGGATTTCATACCAGCTATAGGGTATATTCTGTGATAGTACTAATAGACAGAATATCTGTAATGTGTAGATATATTTCATGCATCCTGTTTATAAGTACAGTCGACTCTTGATTATCCGGGATAATGGTGGGCATGGAAATCACGATTAATTGAAAAGCCGGTTAAGACAAATGTTATTAAAAGTAGTACTGTAATACTGTACCTTCATAATACTATAGGCCTACCTGTATTTAAATTTACTCAACCTCATTTTTATATCATCTCATGGCCTATTTAATACTTTTTTTACATTATACTGAAGTGTGAATTAGTTATTTCAATCACAATGTTCAACAACATCCAACACTTTTTATGAATATTCACACTTAACACTAAAAAAAAAATAATATTGTCATTTGCTTTTTCGCGGCATTTTCCTTTTTACGGAAACCCATACGAAGCCTACGTAATATTGGCTTGTCACTTAATAAACTGTTCTCTTCACTCTCAAGATAGTCTAGTAAGGATTCCAAATGATTAAGGGCAGAACCATGTGATATTTTCTCACTAGCAGCACTGTCCACCTCTTCCTCTTTCTCACTTTCTTCCCACTCTTCTGGCTGCACCCCCACTGAACTTACGATTTCGTCACTGCTTAACATTTCAAAGCCCGGCTCACAGGAGTTTCTGTTGAATACTTAACACAACACGCTTCCTTTTACACCCTGACATTTTGCTAACGCACTTGAAGATCGATACAAAGAGACCAACTGGGGCGGTTTATCTGTCCTTGAAACTTTAAACAAATCCTTGCATTCTTTCACCCCTACCCTAGAACATTTTGTTAGCATAACGGGACCAAAGAATGCAGAGCTCGGTTCATACTAGTGCGAAAATAGTGTTACAACTCACCATGTGAAACAAAAGTGAATGAATATTAAACAACATATAAGCCTCAAAAAAGCCTCAGTAGCCCCGGTTAAGCCGCAAACCGGATAATCGAGAGTTGACTGTACCATATTTGACTATTAACTTGTAACATGGTGTAAACTAATTACTGAAAAGTTAATAGTTACTCAGCTTGTCAAGAAATTCCCTGCTTCCAAGAAATAAGTGCACACAAAAGCCTGCCATTTGAATCCACCAAGTTCTACATGAAGTTCCTTTTCTAAGATAATTTTTATTATATTTAACATAGTGTCACATTTTAGTAAAGTTTACAACCATTAAATGCAAATTATGAAGAGAGTTCATCAAAATTTAATTATAAAAATAAGCCAGGTGAAATGTGAGTAGTGGTATGGCTAGTATAAATTATAAAATTGAATTAACAATAATTTTAGACTGAATGTCAGAGTTTGATATCCACATTGTTCTACTGTGTTACCACGAGAACATCTAAATGGAAAATTTCCAAGCATGAATGGGACACCAATAATGGATGACTGTGGTGGGTACTCTCTAGAGACAGTACAAAACACGAGTTACAGCCAACATTCAGAACTAATACTATTCCCACATTATCATGGAAACTTAAAATAATTAAACATTTTCTAGTTTCATATTCAGAAAACCATGTAGTCCAGTGTTGTTGTCATGATGATGTCATGAATAGCACTCTATCTTTTGGCTGCGTATGACACTTGAAAATCACATTCCAGGCCCTTGTTGGCCTGAGTTAGTTTCTAAATTCAAATTAAAAAGGCTCAAATAGGATGTCGCGCATCTAGAAATATGTGAACCTCAGAAGATTCACCAGAAGAGATGGATGTCTACTTCACAACATACAGGGCCAGCGCATGAAACCTCTGGTTGGCATCAAGGTCAAGATCAATCACACACCATTCCTATCCAGATATTTTCGTGTATTTGTCCACAGAGTTTTCTTCCTTTTGGGGAGAGTTTAATTATGGTATAACGTTTTTCACTGTTGAGATATTCTGATATTTTTTCTGTGGTTACACTCCTTGTGCTGTGTTCCATGTTGGAAATCAAAACTTTCCCTCTGGTTCATAGGGCGTGTTTTGACACCACAAGCAATGCTGAGTCACCTGCCTGATGAGCCTATATCCATGCCAAAGGCAACAGAAAGTGGAAGATATGCAAACAAAGCAAGTCAGCCATGTGTCCCACCTACAAAGAAACTGTACCTTAATTAAATAATACATTGCTCTAATTCAGGCTGAATAAATGTGTGAGAGTAGGGAAAATCATATTCAGCAGAGTTTCACATTTAATAATGGGACTGGCGAAAATTATCCTGTATATTTGCTTGCAAAAGTTGTATTGGATTTTGAAGGTGTTATCTCTATATTAAGAGAGCATGACATGAAAAGGTGTGGGTGAACAAAATCCCATGCATTCTTATCTTTGTCTATGTTTACACTCTAGCTTCAATTGGGTATATGGTTGGGTGAGCCCCAGAGGCAGTCTGAGTATAACAGCAAAAGACAGAAACCTTGCCCTTTCCACTGATCAAGCATCAGTTGTATATACTACTAGCTGTACCTGGCCACGCGTTGCTGTGGCCCAGTCTAGTTAAATGGAAAAGAAAGAATAGAGAAAGCGCACGTTTCTAATATATTTAATTTCACAATGCTTGTGGGTATACAATATTTTTTGTTGTTCCATTGTCTGTGCAGCTATAGAGATTGTCTGGTTTGCCATGTGAGAAGCAACCCATGTCTAGATCTAAACCGCACAATTCTAAAGATTGGCCCTGAGCTTTGTTGATGGTGAATGCAAACGCCTATCGAATTGAGAATTGCAATCTCTTAAATTGAAATGGCATATCCGTTGGAATCATAGGAATGCGAGGAATGAGGACATCTTCACCTTTGAAAGGTCCTGTCAAAATTGTTGCTTCTACGACATTGCTCAATAATTCTTTTACTGCAAGCCGCATGCCGTTGCAAAGCTTTGGCTGGTTGATATTTCGCAACATGATAATGGCACGCCTATTTTCAATTGCAGTACGTCCGGTGGCATCCCTGGCAGATTGAGTGAATTTAAAAATTCTGTTGGATAATTAACGGCTTCATCTGCTTCCACAACAGTGTCGACGGACTTGTATGTGACTGCCTCGCATTGAATGTTAGACTGAATGATATTGTTAAGTTCGTAGATGTCTTTGTTCGTGGCCTCAAGAATAGCTCGTTCACTCAGCCAATCGTGATTCTTATAATTGGTTTGAATATTGGGAAATACTTTTTCAACCAATTCTTCTTTTGACGTCACTAAATTGCAGAAGTTATGAGGCAACGAAATTCGTCCTGAGGTCAGATCAACCGGCACCTTTCCGTTCCCAATTTCCAGCAATTGATGTGAGAATATCTCAGCTGATTGATCGTTTTGCAGCTGGACACGCATTTTTTGTAGTTAATTTTAACGTCTTTACGTGTCCCACAAAGTAAAATATTTCAGGCAAGCATTTATTTCATCCGCTGGTGTCGATCGAGGAATTACAGGTAATATTTGCCTGAAATTTCCTGCAAGCAATATTAATGCGTTCCACGCAAATCTTGCAATGATCGATGAAGAGCCTCGAGTGATTTTTTGTGCGCCATTGTGCATCCATCCCAAACAATAAGTTTGCATTTCTACAATACCTTTCCCATGCCTGATGCTTTGGAAATGTTGCACGTGGGAGTTTCAATGAATAGCATGTTCAATGGCAATTGCAAAGCGGAATGAGCAGTTCTCCCACCTGGTAGCAATGTCGCAGCTATTCCGGACGACGCAAGAGCTAAAGCTGTGTCATTTTGGGATCGAATTGCTGCCAGAATCAATCTAATTAGGAACGTTTTACCAGGTCCTCGTGGCGCATCTAAGAAGAAGATTTCTGCAACCCCGTTATTGACAGTTTGCATTATTTGATCGTAAATGCCTTTTTGCTCAAGCGTTAGCTTAGGAATATTTGATTTCACATATGAAAAAAGATCACCCGTGTTTCAATTTTGTTCACGACGCAATTCTACATTGAACGAAGCAGCAGCAGATCGATTCCGTGATGGCATTCCCAATTGATTGAGAACTTTGTTCGTGATTTCTAAGCACAAATCTTCAATCATTATCAACGCTTCGTTGTAGACTTCTGCTGTGAAATCCATGTTCATATTGGAATTTTCCTTGCGTATTCGACGGAAAATATCTTCAGCCATGTGCGATTTATATTTCTCTTATAACTCTGTTGGAGATGAAGGAGAGCAAGCAGTCAATATGATTGCAAACAATGCACGAATTTGATGTGGATGTGACGTGTTGCACGCCGTCAGTAATGCATACATCCCAGTGTTGGTCGTTCTCCAATAAATTCAGAGCTTGACTTGCACTGCGGAAAGTGGTATGTGTAACGCCGTTGACAATTCTCAATTGCTGGAAACACGTTGGACTGGGAACATTTACCAACAGCATGCGAAGAAAGAAGCATTCATCTTGATTGGGATGCACGGTGTACAGTCTGCCTATCGTAGTTTCTTTGAATATGCCAGTTTGTCCGTCGACTCGCTCTCCTAGTTTGCGTCCTTCGAATGATTTTCTACTCGCATTCCATGTGTAATACGTAGGCACTTCCGAATACAGCAGTGTTTTCGCAAACGCGTCATTTTGACATAACGCGAAGAAAGCAGTTAATGTTGTAGCCGGTGGATTCAGGGCTATTTGTTGCACATTTGCAGTTGTGAAATAAACGCGTTGTCCATTTTCTAGATGTACTGCTAAGTGAACAACAGCTGGACTACGTTCATGTATGGGAAATAAAAGAATTCGCCATACAGATTCATTGCTGCTTATGTATCTTCCAGCCTGATACTGTGCGATTTCATCGATATGTATGACCGCATTCCTATCACTTCTTTCTGGTTGCACGCCAAAAACTGCCATGTCGCTGCCTTTATTCACGTACTTACAAATATATTTGATCGATTTAACGGAGTTGCGGTATTCCATGTTTATGTGCGCTTTGTATGTTTTTGATAGCAAAGGCGAATATGCAACAACCCACCGGTTATCCACTTCGATGTCACCGTTTCGCATTTGTATGGTTGCTAATTTACCGCCATCTTCTGTTGATCTTCTGTTTGAAGGATATCCATCGTTTCCTGTAACTGTGTTGGATAGTAATGCTCGAGGATATCGCTTAGAGCATTTTCCGTCTATTGTGCATGGTGAATTTGGATTCAGTGTATCGCAAGGTCCATGTATCATATTTTTCGTCACAACTTCATGCAAATCCTTATCGACGTCGGCATCGGGTATTTCAGCGCATATTACATCGTCGATTTCGTTTGAAGTGATTTTGTTATAGAGCCAGATTAGTATATGTGCGTGTGGCAATCCTCTTTTTTGCCATTCCACTGAGTACATCCAGCAGCGCACAGACCCAGACACTTCATGTTTTACCATGAAATCCATAAGCGATTTCAGCTTCTGTCTGCAAACACATGCTGTGATGTCATGCCAATCCACCGGCGATTGCCCAGGAAGTAAGAGCTGTTGTATATCGTCCCAGGCTGGTTTGCATCTGAATGTAATGAATAGGTCTGGACGCCCGTAGTGACGAACATACGCAATTGCATCTTGAGCGTACTCATGCATATGACGTGGACTGCCTGTATATGAAGATGGCAAAATGGTTAGTCTTCCAACGTTAGTTGTATTACCGTCATTTACAACTGCATCTCGCAAATGAACGTATTCTTCAGAGCGAAGCTTGGTCTGATTCAAACGGATGAATATCAAACGTTCTCTTTTGATTTTTGCATACATATCTACGATGTATTGGTGAAACAATTGACGGCATTTCAAAATGTGATTGTCTTCATTCTCTCGAATCATTAATCGGTATGAATAATAGTTCATTGCGCTGCATTTCATATTTGTTTCTTCGCCACTGACAGGATTTATCATCTTAACGTTGAAGTGATATCCATCGGCACCATCCCAAAAAATGATTGGATATTGCAGGGCATTGTAGAATCGACGAGTTTCTGAAACTTTTGTCAATTGATCGTTCCTCCGATGAAGAACAATATCTCTAGGTTGGAACTATACCCGACTATAAGAATTGCCACTTCGTCTATAGTTGGAGCATTGAATCTTCGCACATGTTGTCCAGCAGGCGTCTTGTCAGCATGAATAACAATCTTGTGTATATCGGATGGCATCATGTCAATTGCTGTTTTGAACAAACGCACTAAATTGTTTTTTTCGTGAAGAAGCTCTTGCAGTTGGGAAACGATGGACCTTTTCATGCCGGTAGAAATCCCGCAGCGTGCATTCAATTCATCATTGCCATCGTCGATGAAATACATTTGTATGAATTTATGTTGACCATCTGGGAACGGAAGCAGGAATAAAGTTATGATAAATTTGTCCTTTCGCTTTGAAATTTGGCATTAATTGAGCTGTTACGACTTCTGCGCCGAACGACGTCATTTGGAAACATGAGTCGTATTTCCTGATGTTAGATAGGAAATGCTTTGATTCGGCGGTATATGCGGCAAGTAAAGTTTTCAATGGCTCTGGCGGTTCTCCAAGTGGAGGCAGTTTAATTTTTCCCGCGGCGCAACACATTCCTTTCGTTTCTCCATTAAATTTCAGAGCCTTGCATTAAGGACACACTTCAGTCATAGTGCCGATGAGAACATGCCGGCTCAAATTATAATCTTCAGCTGGGCTGTACCGGAAGGCAAGGAGATTGTAATCGCGTGATTGCTGAGCACGGAGTCGTGTTTGACGCTGATCTGCTGTTTCTCGTTGACGTCTTTCAGCCACTCTCAGCCTGTCGCATTCATTCTGTTGAGAATGAAGCAGATCTGAATCTGCAGAAAGCGATCGCCGTGCTCGCAACCGTGCATCCTCAAGTCCGGCTGCAAGTCTCTCTGCTGCTTCCTCGGCACGTATTTCAGCCATTTTTTGCCTGTTTCGCTCGTTCGCTGATGCCTGTTCTTCCCCAGTTTGATTTGCAATTACTCGTCGCACTGCTTCCGCTCCGCGAATACGACGACCTAAGTTTGATCTTCTGCGAGGCATTATTTGGATGAACTAAAGCAGATCGATTGCACTGAAGAAGAAGAATAAGAAGAAGGAGGAGAAGAAGAAAGTTATAACAAAAACATATAAAATTGTAAAACATTAATAAAATGAAAGTGTTATGGGGACCGGGATGGGGTGATCAAGGAAGATGCCCCTC
>NW_019737390.1:0-11648 GCF_002891405.2 Cryptotermes secundus
TTGGTGGGGAAGCCAGAGGGAAAGAGAGACTGCAGTACAAGAGATCTGGTTGTAAAAGTATTCAGTGCTAGTAGCGAAAAAAGCATTGGGGGGCAGAGGAGGGAGCACTCAAAATAGTTGGTAAAGTAGCATACCTTCTTACCGATTGTGCTCTCGGCCCAGGAGGTCATTTTAAATTTAGTTCCTTGTAAAATGAACATAGATGGCAGCAGCCTTGCACCGAGGTGTCATGGCCGCCACGTTTCCAACCAATAACATGGGAGTTGCACGGGGCTGCTCATGTGGCTCCATCAGTAGATCAGGATGCACAGAAATGCCAGTTCAGTGTAGACCCGAGTGTTCCTATGGGAGGATCCCAGTTCTGAATAGGCTCCCCAGCGTCTGGCCGCTTTATGCCTATGGGCTAGTCGCTGCTTACGTAGATCAATTTGTCTGAGAAAAGACAAAAAGTACCCCTCAAGAAATAATATATTATCAGTAATAAGAGAAAACTAAAAAAATGTTTGTATCTAGAATGGTCAAGAGGTTATGAAATGGTTGCAGATGTGCTTTTGTTTAAAGGTGACAAGTTTGCCTATGCGGTTCAGTGTTTTATGCAGCGTGAATAATTGTGATCTTGCTTTAAGCAGGTTCAAGAAATGTTCACTGATTGTAATTAGAAAACCAAGCAGACCTATGAATAATTTCATGATGATTTTGTTTGTTATCAGTTTCCCTCTTCCTGTGTTTAATATGTTTAATCTGTGTTTGGAAGTGCTTGATAACTTGCATAAGAAAGTTATAACATAGGTCATCGTTTTAGAAACAAACAGTAACCAAACATTTTAAGTTAAACTCAGGTTTGAATTCCTGTTTTCCACTCTTGATAGAGTGGCTGTGATTAGTGCTGTCTTGTCAATGTACATCAGAACTTTAAAATGATTATCGATACAGGGAGATACCAAGATACTTACACTCTTGATGTAGTGAATTCAGTAATTGCCTTTGAAAACAAAACTAGTCAAGTCATCACCTCATTATATAAAAGGAATAAGAATTTTAATAATAATATTTCTTGAGATGCTGCTAGTGGTTTGTACTCCCATAGAATCTTCATTAAAATTAAAATAAGAAGAAAATGGTAAATTAAGAGAGCAAATGTGTACACAGACAGTAAATATATTGCTTCAAATAAAGTGAAAATGAAGTTCATGTGTTCTATAATGGCTTATTGCTATGGTTAAATGGGGCACCCATCTGTAGCTATAAGCATGTGTTCCTGTTTGTCAGATTATAGTATTGTAACGTGTTTCATTACTGAATACGCCGTAGAGATCGTTAATTGGTTTATTGAACAATCTACAAATATCGGCTACAATTAATTATAACAATGTTACGGGTTTCCACTCTTTACAAACCCTACAACAAAATCTCTTAACACTATCTTCAAGAGTCTTCACGTATTAATAATGCGGGAGCTATACAAGTCTCCCTGAATTACACACTCCAAATATAATTGGTTATCACGAACTACCACTGATTCTCGCACACGTGTCTGTAGCTCGTAACTTGCGAACTGAGAACTCGTTGGTAACACACTGACTCTCGCTTGCTGCTCAGCTGGCTTTTATTCCATTCGCTGTTGCTAGTGTGACGTGGCGTATAGCCTAGGACGCTGTTACCCCTTGGTGACGTCACCGCTGTTGATTCGCTTTGCATAGCTTCAAGGTTGCGGGGACTCGACTAACTTTGGCTCCGCTCGTGACGTCACTGCGGGGAGAGTTGCGGGGTGATGGCTCGCCTATTACGCGAGCGCTACGTTACCGCGACGTGCAGCTGGGGAGGCAGGGGTCAACATGTCACACTGCTCCCTCCTTAACACTATTCGTCCCGAATAGCCTAACCGTGCTTCCCCCATCCCTCTTCTTTGGAGGCTGTTCTTGCAGCATCTTCTTTGTGTCCTTCTACTGTTTCTCTTCTCCCCATTGCTCTGCTCTCCAACCGCCACATCTTCCCCCTTTTTATGGTTGCTCGTCTCGGCGCAGCTCCATGATAACGTGCAAGCCGGTCGAGGTGTACAACCAACATCCTCGACCTAGGGGTCTTCTGGATTCGGTAAACCACATCATTTATCCGGGTCACTACTTTGTAAGGACCTTCCCATGATGCTTGTAGTTTCGGCGATTTCCCTTTTCTGCGGGTCGGGCGATAGAGCCAGACTCTGTCGCCTTCGTCGTAACCTGCGGAGTTGGCCAGTTTATCGTACCGAGTTTTCATCCGGTCACTGGCAAGCTTCAGGTGTTGCCGGGCATAATTGTGGATGTCGTGCAGATGATNAGAAGTTGGCAACCAGAACTTCCGCTATTGTTGAAGCCTCCTGATTCGGGATGGTGTACACTTCTGGCCACTTGGTGAAGTAGTCCATAGCAATCAGTAAGTATCGGTTCCCTCGGTTGCTTTGTGGGAAGGGCCCTGCGATATCAATGGCTACTCTCTCGAAGGGAGCACCAACATTATACTGGTGCATTTGCCCACGATTCCTGGTACGCGGTCCACGTAATTTTTTTATCAGAACCAGGGCAGCAGAAATTGTAAATGCATGATCCACTTACAATCAACATACTGAAAACATCAGCTTATAAAAAGAACTGACAAGTGCACACACTTTTACATTATTAAAATAAATGGCATAAAGTTATATGATACATAACTAAAGAACATTCAATCAGTGTTCAGAATAAAATAAGGTGCCCAAACTGCAGAGTTAAACTATGAAACTGAAAGAAGACACATGCATTCCAACCCTAACTGTGTCATCTGTTTGCTAAGCAATGCTACTATGTATATGCTGTGATGATGTTTCTGAGTAAGTTTTTCTATGGGGTGGGACCTTAAAATTTAATTTATTGAAACTATGCAACCATAGAATGGCAATTTTTTTAGCCTTTTTGCCACTGGATTTGCTGAAGTCTTCTGTGCCAAACACACAAGACTACAAAAGCCTCTGTCATGAAGCACTTACCTTCTTTCCTCTTGTCATCATACAACTGCACCTGCAAGAACATACACTAGTCAACATGACAATATCTTTTGTTTCCATGCTTATGTTCTTACAAGCTGGTGACGGTCTCACAACTAACTCATTGTCAAGTCAGAGTCAAAGTCACATTGCAACTGACGGTCGGTCAGTCTGTCTATCATGACAAGATTTTTTTTTTATATGAAAGTTACTGTCCTGTCCATTTGGGGTGCCCTCTCTGATGAGAAGTCGGTTCTGTCATTTGTCAGTCATAGTCTGTAGTCAGTATTTACATATATTTACAAATTTAATCTTAATTCCTATTTCTATGTACAATATATACAAGGCCTCCGTCAATCCAGGCTCAGTACAGCAGTTTATGCCCTATTTCTAGTAGTATTCACTACCACGTCAGTCTAGTCACTTGAACGGTTGTATGCCTGACTGCCGCCAAGTTTAAGCCTCTTATACGTTGTGGTGGGCTTCGCCTTGTCCAATGTTGCTAACATTCTTATTATCATGATTTTGTATGACTTCTGGTTGTTGCCTACATAATTCTGTTGTACAGTCATATACATATGAGATTCTGAACGCCACGTGCAAATCTCGGATCGGTGTGTGCCTTGGAAAACTGCCAATGGTGCAGAGAACCTTGTTTTGCAGGCGCTGCAATTTCATTAGATGGGTGTCTGCCGCAAATTCTCAGGTGGGACTAGCTAAGTCATTATGGATCTAATAACAGCTTTTAGGGTCAGCTTAATATTAGTGCTCAATCGCTCACTTCTGAATAGGGAATATGCTCTAATGAATGTTCTCAAGGCCTTGGCTTCGATCATTTCTATGTGTAATCTCCATGTAACTCTCTTATCGAAGATTACACCTAGATATTTTGCACTATTTACAAATGGAATATTTTGTCTCTTTAGAGTAAGACTAGATTCAGGCAGTCGACGACTACAAGAGAAATAGACCCCAAGTCTTATCTTCATTAATTTTAATGTTCCAGCGCTCAAACCAGGTCTCCATTGAGCTTAGACCGCACTGGAGTTTTCTGACAATAAATCCCTCCTTGCAATCTGACGTATACGGAGAGGTGTCGTCTGCAAAGAGGGCCAGATGAACACCATGAGTTTGGGGGGCATCATTAATGTACAGACTGAAAAGAGTAGGGGACAGTACCAAACCTTGTGGCACTCCTGATTGCATTTCCCTTGGCGTTGACATTTCTCCTTCAACCGAAACCCTGAATTTACGTTGAGAGAGACATGACCAAATAAGTTTGGTCAAACTGTTCAAGAATTGCAATTTTGATGACTTATACAGCAAACCTGAGTGCCATGTGGTATCAAAGGCTTTTTCGATGTCCAAGAACACTGTGGCTGTAGACATTTTATTGTTGAAATTAAGGGTCACATGGTCTGCCAGCCTCACATATTGCAGTGTCATGCTGCGACATGCACGAAACTCAAACCAGCTTGCATTGAGCAGGTCTCTTTCATCAATGTGTTTTTGGAGCAATTTCAAAATCACTTTTTTGAATAGTTTTCCTGTTGTGGACAGGAGGCTGATCGTACGTAAATTTTGCAGGAATTTTGGGTCTTTACCGGGTTTAGGTAAAGTTATTACTTTTGCTTCCTTCCAAGTCTTTGGAAAATGAGAGAGCCGAAGACAATGATTGAATAAATGAGTGAGGTGAACAAATGGTCGCCTTGCAAGGTGCCTGAGGCATTCATTTGAGATGCCGTCAATTCCACAGGCCTTTTTCAATTTAAGGGAGTTTATTAATTTTTGTATGTCACATGGTCTGATCCTTTGAGGGGGGGTTGTCATCTATGGTTTCAAGCAGAGCTTGAACTCTAGCCTCCACCTGCCATTCATGGTTTTCGTCACACAGGACATGTGGCGTGAACTGAATTTCCAAACAGTCAGCAATTTCATTGGCTTTTTCGAAAGGATGGAATTTAAGGCCAGAAGTACCATGAACAACAGTTGGTGCCCTTGGTCCGTCCCTCTTTAAGAGGGATTTCACAATTGGCCATATACCCTGAGGTGTGACTTCAGTGTTACCTATTTTGTTTCCCACCATTCAAGTGCCTTTTTTCAGGCCATTCACCTGATTGATTTTGTGACCCAATTGATTGCTGTTTTACATGCTAGATCCCTCGTTTCTTGCCATAATTTTTGAAGCCTCTGCTTATGTTTTATCAAACGATCTAGACCAGGAAGGTCATTGTTTATGTCCAAAACTATTAACTTTACTTGTCAACAATCTATATGCCGAAGCAATAGACACTGCAAATTTTCGTGCCGCTTTATTGGCTTCTACCCCAGACTTAATTTCTATTTTAGGTGATTTTTAACTCAGAGGCGAGGCTCTGAAACTGCTCCCAGTCTGTGAATTTTTCTATAGGTTCCAAAAGATTCCTAATTTTACGTGATCCAGTATGTGGAATACTATTGGTAGGTGATCTGAATCCAAAATATCTGAGACAATGACATCTGACATTCTGATATTTTTGTGAACCACAATATCCAGCACGTCACCATTTCCTGCAGGGGAATAATGAGTGGGGCACTGTGGTGCTGAAATTTCGAATTCACTCATATCAAACAAATCCACGAGTTTCTCGCCTGAGGGGTTTGAAACTATGCTATTCCAAAATAGGTGTTTAGCATTCAAATCACCTGCCAAAATTGACTCACATCTAAAGCTTAAGAGCTTAGTGATGTCAGCATCAATCCAGACCCTGCCTGGGGATTTATAAACAGCTGCAAGCAGTACTTCACTGTTACCAATTGGTATGCAGAACCCTGTCGCTTCTACTGAAATAAGGGGTGGTAGGTCTACATGGTTATGGGGAATTTCTTTTCCAACTGCAATGGCAGTTCCGCCTTTTCTGCTCGAGTGGCGGTTGGTTCTATAAATGTGGTAGTTTGGAATAAAGAACCTCTCATGAGGTTTCACATATGTCCTAAAAACAGGATCACATCTATGTGTAGATCTTGCAGCTGTTTACTGAGCTCATAGTGCTGCCTCCCAATGCCATTCACATTAAATGCTATGACTCTGAGTCGGCTATGAACTATAGTGGCCATTTTGTTTAACCAGATTTAATACCATTTTTGTAATGACCACTATTTTGTCCTCTTCAGACACTGCATCATTGAACTCTGTCATAATCTGGTGTACTACAGTCACTACTCTCAACATATTGTCGAAAGGTTGACTGATTACATGAGGAGCCTGATCTGACTGGCCTGTTTCTGCAGTGCAGGAGCCAGTACAATCTGCTTTCTTGCTGTGGTTGGACAAACCACTGGAACATGGTTTTCCTGAGGGTGCTTTTGCTGCTGTACTGCGCTGCCTTGGAGTGTCATCACAAAGGAGACACCTGGGGTGACAATGTTTGAGGAGAACACCCTCCTCGTGGTAGTCTTGGGCGCTCTCTGCCCCTTCCTTTTCTGCTGCTCCTCCTTGGCATGTTTGCAACCCTGATAATTGGCGGGATGCGGTTTTTCTCCCTCTGCCAACCAGCAGTTGCAGCATATTGGAGTGGAGGCAGAGTTTCCCTTTTCTGGGCACTCCTTCTGTAGGTGGCCGCCTCTGCACCACAAACAACATAGAGGTTGCTTGCAGTTTGCCCAAACATGGCCGAACTGCTGACAGCTGTAGCACTGTGTAAGCCCGTTTTGTGCTTTGTACGCCTCTACCCTGATGGCAATGTGGCAGAGGTTGGTCAATCGAAAGAGTTCTTGGGACTTCTACGTTCTGGGTTGTGTGATAAGGAACAAGGAAAGGTTGTTGGTACTTGTTCCTTCTGGAGGTGTCAGACAACTCGTTGACATTTTTTTGATGCTAATGACATGGACTCGCCATTCCATCAGAGATATCCTCTGCTGGAGTATTTTGTGGGAGGTGACGGATGACCGCTTTGATGGGTTTTTCTATTTCGGGTAATACAAAGAATATGAAAGGTTGTTGTTACCCTCTAGGAATTTTTTTATGGCTGAAAAGTCTATCATTTATTTTTTGACAATTCTGATCCTGTTCCTGGTGTTGCAGAACTGAAAACTGCCCGTGACAATGTCTTTGTTTTTCCTCTGCAACTGTATCAGGTTAGTCATAGAGGTTAGCACAATGGGAGGCGGCCTACTTGCCTTGATGCACGATGGCTGCCCCTGTTCTTTGTCTGGGTCATCGGCTGTCTCCTCCACAACATCCTTTCCTGATGTCCTCAGATTTTTTTTGTCAGTACCTCACCTTGGGATCGTATCCTAGGATCCCGCGGTCCGCATGTCAGCTTCGGTCTTTTCGCCTATTCCTCTGAGGAGTTTCACCTGCGTCTCCTTTGTTCGCAAAATTCCTCAGGTGATTCCGTTTGTTCTGGGAGCAGCGAGTCTCACGTTTCCCTGTGTATGGCAGTGTACATGTGCAGAATGGCTGTAAAGAGCGCCTTTCCATCGAGGTGATTATAAAGCACTGTCCTCTCAGCTTCGGATTTTGTGATTAATTCTTTCCATACTGCTCTGTTTCCATTTGCAGAGGGTGATGTATGGATAAGCTGCCATATTGTTTCTAGGCCACTATTCAGTTCTATTTCTTCCTGGCAGTCAGGATTCTTTGCATTTAAATCTTTGTGGTTCTTCTCAAAGGACGCCATGATTGCCTTCCAGCATGTTTCACACACTGTCGACTCCGTCATTTTGCTTGCTTACTAGTCCGTATGCAGACAGGATGGTCCCACCACTGACACACCAGCCGCTCCACTCTTGTATTATAGTTTAGAGTTTCACCCTTATAGTGCCTGGCGGCCGCTCTAGTGGCCGTCCCTTAACTGCCATGCCATTTAAATTCGTTTTAGATACTATTACATGCTTATTTATAATAAATTCTACTCATCCCATTTTTGGAGTCAGATAACTGGAAAAATTCCCGGTTGTTGCATGATGAATGTATATTCTTGTGCAGGAACAATTTTATTTCTATCACAGCACATTATGAAGATAAAAAATATTTTTCGTACTTTTTTTAGAGAAAAAAACGACTCTTTGACTTTCAAGGATAATATCAACATCAAATATTTGAAAAAGTAATTACCTGTTGTTGTTTTCTGATAGCTCCATTCATATTATATGTGATGTTAAAATTTGAAAATTGTACACCAAATAGTTTATTCATCATATCAATATTTGTAAAACACTGCAGTTCTCGTTCTCACTGACTGTGCACAAGTGAAACAACATAAGTGGACTATGTACCACCGGTACATTTATGTTCAGGGATGTGGTGAAAAACAGATAAAAATACTGATTTTGGGTCATAGGTGCGGATGGGATATACTTTGATCCTTGCGTTTCTGTATTACAAAAATGGAGTTGGGCCTGAATATTACTCTCCTCAGAAACCTCCCCGTGAATGATTTCAACTGTGCCACCAAGGTCACTGTCACTTGTTTCACTGATGCGCTCAGGTGAACTGCGTCTCGTTTCGGTGGAGTTGATGTAGAAATTTCACTCCCGCTGCTGTTTGAAGAGATATTTTCATTGTCAGACAACTCAAAATCACTAACAACATCTTCTTCCATCAAACCGTGAATGTCAGCACCCTTCATTTATCTCCTAGCCATGGTAAAACACAAAAAAACTGGCACAATTGAAGCAGAATTTGAAACCAGGCAGACACAAAGGCCNGACACTCACTGCGCGTCTACTTGTCTTGAATGTCTTGAAGGTCACGAGCGGTCACGAGACTGGAACAGAATATAAGCGGAAGACATATTCTTCCAGCTGAAGTGAATTCAAGTGCCATCTGTAGGCGAATAGGTACAAATACAATGAAATCAAACCGACTTCAGAAGCCCATAGTGTCATCCGTTGCGATATTATTCACAGAGGGTATATTCTTAATGCAATCGATATAAAACCAGAGTTTCGTAGACTTCAAACATCGATCTACACAGTGGTATATAATAACGCGACATTTGAAACCACAGAAAGCAATTGCAGGCGTTTAGAAACTGGTAGACAGCAGGGCCACCAGAGCGGCCCGCTGGCATTCTTCGCTTGTACTAGCTGGGCCTCTAGAGTGGCCCGCTGGCACTATAAGGGTTAACTTTTTCTCATTCAATCCTGTATCTTATCCAGACTTACGCTCTTTTTAAAACACAGGTTAAAATTATTTCAATTTAATTGTTAAAATTTAAAAGTTCATGAATCGAAGTTCAATTCATGTCGCTGGTTACACTTTCACTTGTTTACAGTCNAAGCATCGTGCTAATCTCCCCCTCTCCCTTAAACAATGAACAATAACTCGTCATTTTTCACTGCACTGTGTCACTCACTCTGAACTCCTAACTACTCTCTAATCAACTGCTCTATTTCTGCACTCTCTGTCACAATCTCTCATTGTCAAAGTCAAAGTCACATTGCGACTGACGGTCGGTCAGTCAGTCAGTCAGTCAGTCAGTCAGTCAGTAAGTCAGTAAGTTTTGGTGTCGAGACCTCTGATTGGCTCATGACCAGATATTAATTATCTGGACAGTTACAGTCTTGTTTCTGTGGGGCACCTTCTCTGATGAGAGGACGGATCTGTCTTTTGTATATGCTGCTGGTCCTTGCCAGCGCAGTCTTACTTGGGTCCGAGTCCCTTGGGACTTGCGACCATATTTTACTGTCTCAGAATTGAGACTTCCCTTTTCGTCGCCTCCTACGACTCGCAGGGTCATGGTGGAGGTATTCGATCCCGCCTCCACACGGGTCTAACTCATTGCTTCAACTGTCCTGCTTATAACATCTTGGCATGGACCACACAGAAAATACCATTCCTCTCAGCAACAGCTGCTTCTTTTGCAGTCATTGCCTAGCAACTGGTCTGCATGCCACAATCCCAATCACTTAAATTACAGGACATGCAGCTCAAAAGCAAAGACAAACACCAGCAGTGGGGGAGATTAGGTGGCCCTAGCAGTGATAACAGTGGATGGTACAGACATCCTGCCATCAGCAATTCAAGAAAAAGATCTCCTCACACACTCAAAGGCTCAGCTGTTGGCTCTCTGGTGAAGAGGATGAATTCACCAGCTTTCAGGGCCTCTGAAAAGGGGCCCATGAAAATAAGACTGAAAGAGGTCTCTTGATGGGGGTTAGCAGCCTTACCAGCTGGAGCTTGGCTGTAGGGACTCAAGATGTCCCTCTTGGTAAATGACACAAGGCATTATGTCAACACCCAACTTGGATGGGCATGGATCTATGACCTTTAACTGCACATAAGTGGATGGACATTAAGAGGGTTTCAACCTAGAGGCTTCTGGTTGTGGCTAATATTAAGGATCTTAAATAGTCTGAATGACAATGAAGCCCAGAAAGGTGAGTACTTCAGTTACAGAAGGCTGTAATCACACTGTACTGGAAGCTGTGAGTTCTATACATGGGCACGGGCATTTGACAGTATGTCTTAGCTTAAATCATACTAATTGTGTTGTTTTCTGGGCTCTATGATATATGTTACAAGAAATAATACATATCTTACAAACCACTTATAAAATGTTGAAATTAGATCATAAGAAATGAAAGAAGAAACATAATTGATCACTTAGAAAAGATCTGACTTCTGGCAAAATTGACACATTCTAAACATTCCCCATGTGATCTACATTCATCACTTCTTTATATACATCTTTAATACACTGATTAACTCCATGCAGAGAATTCCATAAATATTTCCCATCCTTTATTGAACTTGAATGTTCATTGGCACATTCACAACAGCTGATCAATGGGCCCTATTCAGACCAAAGATGAATTCTGTCCCCACCATTACACCCTATTTTTTCAAAATCACCTCACTATTACCTTCCCATCTATGTCTCAGGATGCCAGGTGGTCTCTTTACTTCTGATTGCAGCCAACCTGTTAATTTATTCAAGAATATAGTTTTGATTTACTTTTTCGATACATTATCACAAAGCTTTAAGCTGTAGTCAGACGCCTGTATGAGTCTGAAACCTCATTAACGTAACTTACGATTTTATTATACTATGGTATTTCTGCTGAAAGAAATGGGAAACCAGCAAAGATGGCTGTTGCCCGTCGTTGCAACTAAACACCTCTGTAAAAAAGCCCAAGATTAGGCAATAGTGCAACAGCCGTTACATGATAACCACAACAATATAAACAAATGACAATACTGTGCGGTGCACTCTTCAACATATCTCACCTTCGTTTCCTTATTACTTCCGTCACAAATTAATAGTAATTTGCGATAGGCGTTGATATGAGTCTCGTCCTTGGAGTGAACCTTCGGATTGTATGGAACACATTGTTGGTACTTAAACAAGACTGCAGCTAAAATTAGAAGTTTGTGTTCCGATGATACTGTTGCTGAAGAGAATTCATGTGGCCAGTTAACGCGTAAGAAGCCTTTCGAAGGGGCAATGACCCCAAAATCAGAGTTCTTATTCCTTCCGGATGTGCCATAGGCTGGCACCCGTATGAAAAATTCTGACGTCGAAAATCTCAAAGTAGGTGGTAGGATCAGCAATCAGATCCCACAAAACAGCTCGAGGCCTAACTTCCTCAGTACATAACTGCAGCCCCGAAAAGTAGTGTGCACTACTTAACCCACAAAACCCTCACATAGCCTGCTCAAAAC
>NW_019737390.1:13207-56369 GCF_002891405.2 Cryptotermes secundus
AAGCAATAATTGCAATTTTCTTCAACTACATTTACGCACTATTTGCTATGGATTAAGGGAAAACTTTCCTTGCTCTAACAAAGAATATGCTCGACTTATCATTTTTTATTTCGCTTAGTGGGGGTGGAGTCCAACTGGGTCTACTCGGCACGGCGGCCACTGATTGGCCTATTGTAGCATGCCCCGGGTAATTACGATGATGGAGAATTTGGTGGAATGAAGATTGGCAGGGGAAATCGAAGTATTCAGAGAGAATCTTTCCCAGCGCCACTTTGTCCACTACAAATCCCACTTGACCAGACCCGGGATCGAACCCGGGCCTCCGCGGTTGGAAGTCAGAGACTGACTATCGGCTTGAGCTATGGCGCGGCCTACCCTGTTTATCATTTAACTTTGACCTCCAGCATAAGCAATGTCTTTCCGAAGATTAACCGGACTCGAAGAACAGACCGGTGCAGCCGCTACATAAATCCTCACTTGTTACTGATTCCAACAGGTGGTGGTAGAGATGTGGGTTTTCAGCCCATGGTGGAAGTGGTGTGAAATATTAACGCATGCGCATACAACTTGTGTTATTGATCTATATGATGTGTAGATGGAGGAACCCAGAGAGGGTGCAGTCCTCATCACATCCAGCGAGTATGAACGAGCCTGCCTCCCCTGCTGTCCAAAACGGTAGTAGAAGTTACACATCTGCTTAGCCATCTCGCCTGTCAACCCTGCAAGTAAGAATGCAGGAGGACCCCTGGCATTGCAGCCAGAAAAATAAAAGTTGTAGCAGTGGCATCAGTAGTTCGGTTAATTTTCATGAAGATTCTAATGTTCCTTGGTGGAATGGAAACAACGACGGCGTTGAAGCCCGCAGTTTGGAGGACTCCGGCCAGAATGTCCGTGTTGTGGTGGCGGTGTACTGTGTCCTCTTTAGTGTGGCTGCTGTTGGTAATTTGTCTGTGTTCATTACTCTGTTACGGGCGAGACACCGCAAGTCAAGGATCAGCCTGCTTATGTCACACCTGGCTGCAGCAGATCTGATTGTGACGTTTGTGATGATACCTCTTGAAGTTGCATGGCGTGTGACAACAAAGTGGCTGGCCGGAAACTTCGCATGTAAGCTCTTCCTTTTCCTAAGAGCATTCGGATTATATCTATCATCGAACGTTTTAGTGTGCATATCTCTAGACAGATACTTTGCTATCATTTATCCGCTCAAATTAAGTGATGCAAGAAGAAGAGGAAAGTTGATGCTGTTGTTTGCCTGGCTCAATTCCTTGATGTGTGCATATCCTCAGGTGAGGAACAGCGCAGTTTATTTAAGTCAGATTCCTATATTTTAATGTGTGCAATAATAATCAGCTCCATGGCTCGCATGGCTAATAGTCTACAAGCACTCATGAGATCTCCTGTCTTTTTTTAAAACCGAAAATTTATTTATGTCTTCACAAGAGTTCATCATCACTTTTCCTGAAAAGCACACGTCTAGTCAGCACCCTCCCATTTTTATACTTTCCTTCCCTGTACAGCGTAACATCAGGTTCTCATCTGTCATGCATGCCACGTGTTATGTATACCTCAAATAATGTTCCTGACTGCATTATTGGAAATCAGTACTTGTTTCTAGCTGTGTGCCTTTGACATCTGATATTTTTTCACGGCCAGGGCCATTAATACTGCTAGATGAAATGTATTGCATACGCGAGATCTGATGAAACAGATTGTGAAACTAGCACCGGTAGGATAAGGGTTATGAAGGTAGAAACCATGTTTACCTGCCTCTGAACCGTGTCCAGTAACAGGCTCTGGTATATTTGGAGTTGAACCTTATAGTTTTGTCACCAGTTTTGGTTGGTTAGATGCACTATTATTTATTTTGTTAATTTTGTTTGCCTAGATATGTCCTGAAACCTAAAGAATTTGGCGGTACTCTTTTCTTTTCAGAGGAATCTGCCCTGTAACAGATGATACACTCTGGACCCTACTTGAATTTCATGCTTATCTGACGAGTGTTGTTCAATCCTCTGGTTTCGATATTTTGATTTATTTGAGGTTATGGTGCAATTTTTTCAGTGTATTACAATTTGTTGTTGATTTTTAGATTCTCGGTTGTGATTTATCGATATGAAAGTCGATGTGATTGTGACTTGCTGAAGATTGTTCTGATGGCAATGGCCTTAATGTATGTACGCATTGCTCGTCGTCGAGATTAGTAGTGATAAGAGTGGCAGCACTTGAGGCTGCGGTTAGAAAAATTATCAGGCTTGGCCTAGTAGTTGGGGATTTCATTTACAATGAATTCTTTGTCTTGTGATTCGTTGCCTGGTACGGTTTATCTTACTTCTGTTTTTGAATGTTTATTTGTTCTTCGTTGGGTAAATTATTACTCTTTTGTTGTGTCGGTATTGATTTGTTTTAATTGTAGTTTATTTTACTGTAAAATGTTGGTTACTTTTGTTTTTGGAAGTTAATTTTGTTTTCGTACCATGGATACCAGGGATAAATAATTATTTTTATTTACCGATCTCGGAAGAGTTCGTGATTTATTTTAATTAACGCTTCATCAGCATTAATAATATTTTTATGGTAATATTGTGTTACCCGTCTCCGGGTTATCTGGTTTCTAAGGAAATGAATAAAATTCACATATTTTGTTCAATTTTCTTTCTTTTGTGGACTTTTACTTATTGTGAAAGTTTTAGGGAATATTCTTCTTTCTGTGAGTTTTTGTGGATTCTATGTTAATTCGCTTAGTGGGGGGTGGAGTCCTACCGGGTCCACTCGGCATGTCGGCCACTGATTGGCCTATTATACCTGCCCCGGGAGATTATGATGATGGAGAATTTGGTGGAATGAAGATTGGCAGGGAAAACCGAAGTACTCGGAGAAAACCTGCCCCAGCGCCACTTTGTCCATCACTAATCCTACTTGATCAGACCCGGGCTCGAACCCGGGCCGCCGCGGTGGGAAGCCAGTGACTATCCGCTTGAGCTATGGCGCGGCCTTGGATTCTATGTTGATTATCTATTTGAATATATAAAATTATAATTGTATATCGTTGATTTCTTTATGCGTTTGAATGTTCTATTGAAATATATGGTTAAATTTATCTCCATTGTTGTTGTGATGAAATTAGTATGCAATTTACTTCCCATTCCGTATTTTTTTTGTCATTTATTCTAAAGAAACTAGACAAATTTTTAGTGACCGCCCGTTTTGCAAAAACATCTCTTCTTATGAACTCTTTAAGTATGGCCTGCCCATTTGCAGAGCTACTGTATTTTGACTGTGCAAAGACAGCGTAATCATTAGTTCTTTAATTGTGGGTTGGTGTAAATGGTTTGATAAGATACTGGCTGCCTTTTGTTCGGACTGGTTTATTAGATTTGGTGTTTAGATAAAAATATCTATATGTTATTTTGAGACGAGAAAACCCTATAGAGTCTTACATAAATATCTCTATTTTTTTTTTCTGATTAATTATTGCTGACTTTTTATGTGTTGGGGGTGAGAGGAGGATACCTTTAACTCATCTTAGCTTTGTCAAACTTATTTGTATTTCTATGATCCTCTAGTATTGATTATAAGATTAAATTATGTTAGGGATAACAGCATATTGTCTTTTTAGTTTTCTCATTGACAAAATGGTTTGCGACCTCGATGTTGCATTAAGATGAACTATTGGTGTAGAGGCTTTAATAAAATTTCCATTGTGTCTTTCCCAACTTTCAAATCTTACATGATTTGAGTTCAAACCGGAGGGAGACAGGGCGGTTTCTAGCTAAAATTTTCTTAAATTTCTCCGTGCGAGAAAGAGAATGATTGGAAAATTTCTATTTCTTTCGTAATTATTAGTAATGTACTCCTTTGGAAGAAAAGTGTGGTGGATTTAGAATCAGTTTATATAGGATTTTTATTTTACAAATAGCATATGTTGGATTTGATTTCTTTGTTTCTCTTTCTGTCTATTTTTGTGAAAAGTAATGAAAATTTCGAGACAACCAACCCCAGTCACAATAAAGATAGACCAAAAACAACTGGAGAATGTGAAATGTTTTAAATATTTGGGTAGCTTGTTAACAGATGATGGAAGGTGTACTAGTGAAATTAAATCCAGGATAGCATTGCNNATGTGAGAAATGAAGAAGTGTTATTTAGAGTCAGTGAGCAGAGGAATATCCTACACGAAATAAGAAAACGGAAGGCTAATTGGATTGGTCATATCTTACGCGGTAACTGCCTTCTAAAAGAAGTTATTGAAGGAAAGATAAAGGGGCGGATAGAAGTGACCAGAAGACGAGGAAGAAGACGTAAGAAGATGCTGGATGACCTTGGGGACAGAAGAGGATATTCTCATTTGAAGGAGAAAGCTCTAGATCGCATTAAGTGGAGGAACTGTTTTGGAAGAGACTGTGGACCTGTCGTCTTGACAGATTACTGATGAATGAATGATGGGGTAGAACTCCTTGTTATTTTTGAGCATTGCAATAATCTACTGTTCTTTAAGAAACACACATTCATCCTACAAGCATGTTCCTTATCGCAAGTGACCTCATATCATCGCTTTTGTAATAAAGTAATTCGTGCCTAAAATTAATTATAATCTTGTTTGATGTAACATTTAGTAACAACAGCTGGATCCTAAAGGATTCTAAGATGGTGTATAATACTCAGAATTACTGGATTTTTGGACTCTGTCCATCATCCTGTTTTGCAACTATGAATATGATACGAAATTATAACATACAAATACTATACTTTCAAGTAAAGTAGGTACTGCAGAGGAGAAAAATGGGGCAAAAAGAAAAGATATACAAAGCTTATAACGTGGGGTCTCAACACCAAATGTTATTAAAATAAATTAAGTAGTTTCTGAGATGGAAGAATTGAAATACAAAGGAGCAATTGATAACTTCCCGTCGTGCATTCATATCACGTTCCATCAGATATGATGTACTACATTCAATCTTCCTTCCGTCTGTGCAAATAGTAATCATCTGTGAAAGTTCAAGGTCACTGTGACCACAATGCCACTGAGATCATCCTTTCGTGTAATGGGGACGGCAGTCACTTTTTCTTGCAGAAACCAGTAGAAGAAAAAAGCTTGCCTACTTACTGTTGAGGTTAAGGACGTCTGACCTCTCTATGGAGATTGCTGATAATACAGTGCGTTCAATCAAGGAGGAAACTTCGCAACACCGCTGACCCGACCCAGCATTCCTCACAGATTGCTATTGTAACTGCTGATAGCAGAATGAGTCATTAGAGCTGATAAACGCTCACCGTTACATTTAAAGTTAGAGTTACAGTTAGAGCAGCAAGAATATTGGGCCCGGTTAACGATGTTACGAATTTTCCTCCTTGATTGAACATCCTGTATATTCAATCTTGAAAGTACCTAATGCTGTTCATCTTTTAAACGTCGATGTGAAATGATTACTCTTTGTTTTACGATACAAACGACATTAGAGTGAGTTAATTTCCTTAATTAAACTACAGTGTCCTCACAATTACTGGTTTTTGGACTTTGTCCACCTTCCGGTATCCTAGAAACTAAAACACACATTTTGGAAACTTGATCTGATTCCGTCCTCAGGTGGGGGGGGACACCTACTATGTTGGGTCGTTTTGAAAGAGCTAACCTCAATTCAGTGACTGCGGTTAGCTCTTTTCTAACAGACCCAACAGTGTAGGTGTCTCACCCTCACCTGAGGACGGAAAACAGATCCAGTTTCGGAAACAATTTTCTAATTTGTAGAATATCGGACGGTAGACAAAGTCCAAAAGTTCTGAGTATCATACACCATCGTCAGAATTCTTTAAAAGCTAGAGTCTGTCCGAATTAGGCCTACATTACGGGCACAAAAGGAAGAAGATAATTAGACTGTTTCGTCACTGTGCATCAGGGCAAATAACGCAGGAAACAGACGAAAATATTCGAGACGTCTGGCACATTTTCCTACAGCTATCAGTAACCGTCTGAAGGAAGCTGTCTATATTAATCTCTACCCCATTTTGTTCTACTACACAGATTTTGCAGTTCATATTTAATTGGTTTACCGATCACAGTCGCCGGGCGGTTTAAGGCCTAAATCGCCTTGCCCGCTTGAACATTGTGGCCATGGGTTCAAATCTCACCCTAGGTATGGATGTCTGTGTGTGTTTATTTTTTCTTTGTGTTGTCCTATATGTAGGTAGCGCCCTTGCGACAGACTGATCGCCGCCCAAGGCGTCCTACCGATTGTGTATAAATTCAGGAACGGAAAAATGGGTCAAGGTCCAAAGGATAGTAGAGCCATTAAGAGAGAAAAAATTGATTTAAACTTTACAAAACTAATTGAAAACAATTACTGTGTCCTTAAAAGCCGCCACAATACGCCGGCTGTTCTGTGTGGCAGAAGTTTTAATAACTCCACCAAGACAAGTCTCATACCCCAAGGAACACTCTCACAGCTGTGACCGCTGTGACCACGAGAGTTCTATCTTCTGAGATATAACACTGTAGAACCAATAAAGTCATATGAAGTTTCCCAAGACTAAACTGCCACCATATTCAATTTCGAAGGGAAAATCGAGCAAAAAGCCAACATGATGCAGGCAGCGGGAAACTGGGCTTGCTGCAGGACTTCATCAAATATGTGTAGGGCTGATTATGGTTTGCAGTTATAGAACCTGTCCCGGATAGCTCTTGTAACTGCAACGGTAGGAACTCTAAGAAATATGTGTTTGATGATTCGCTCAAGAATTTTCAAAATAAACCTCAAAATATAAGTTAGAATTATTGTGAATACAGGAGGTCAGATATGACAGGGGCGGCACCGAACCTGAGGCCAATAAACATTTTTCTATGGAAAGGGGAATGAAAGTCGTGAATTAGGTACAGGTTTTTTCGTACATAAGAGAATTATATCGGCAATTAATGGCGTAGAGTTCGTTAGTGATAGGATATCATATATAATACTAAGAAGTCGCCCCAACAGAACATAAAATTGATGATATAGAGGACAGCATTTGTGAGGAACCAGAATGTGTATTCGGTATTTCCGTAAATACCATATAAAAGTCTGTTAAAAATTTAACTGACGAATTAGGTAGGGAAGAAATTTTAAAATTAACAATTGAGAGTGAGAATTTACACGAAATTAGTAATGTTAATGGAGCTAGAGCAATAAATTTTGCCACATCCAAAAATCTGACTGAAAAGTATAATGTTCCCACAATTTAATATTCATAATTTTGCTTGCATATCTCCTGATGGAAAGAGAAGACAGCAAAAAAATATACTGGATATCCGATCCTTCAGGAGAGTGGGCTGTGATTCTGAACACTATCTGTCGGTGGCAAGCGTTAAAGGGAGACCGACAGTGAACAAACAGAGCACAAATTTCACATCGAGAAGTTCATTCTGAAGAAAATAAACGAAGTAAAAAGTATATATTGTTATCCGGTTGAAATCTCAAATAGGTTCCTAGGTGTGGAGGAATTTGACGATGAGGTAAATATTTCAAGCTTGGGAAACTTTTAGATATTGTGACACAACGCCTGAAAGCCTGATTCCCCACTTAGTTAGTTAGTTAGTTATTACAGAGGGTGGGTTTCCCCATGCACTTAGACCTGTAGTGGTCCATTGTGCTTCCCTCTATGATTTCTATCAGTCTCTATATCATGCCGGTATTGGTACTTACCATCAGTCCCGCCCAGCCAGCGAGACCGGCCCTACTGGCTGAGAAGTATATATAATGCTTCCCCCATCTACCGGAGGAATTAGTGACTGCTGTTGGGCGGGAAACGTCCGCAATTTTGGCTCAGTGACCTCCTTTGGAGGTATGAGGTTCTTTTACGTGCCGTAAATCTACGACACGGGACCCACAGCTTAAAGTCCCTCCCGGAGGACTTGTTCCCTGAATCCGCCCTTAAAAATTCGACGACCTCCGCCGGGTATTTGAATGATTCCCCACTTGCTGAGGGGAGCTTCGCGTAGCAGTTCCTACGTAACGGTTACTGAAAAGCCTCGGTTGTCACGGCAACCAATATGCTGAAGACGCGAAATAGGAACCATTGGAGATGCTGTCTCTTAGTCGGTAAGACAATTAAATATGAAACTGAGAGCGTTGGTGAACAGAAAGAGAAGTGAGAGGACAGATCGGAGATCAGACCGGAGCGGAGGTGAGAGCAGAGAAGAGCAGATCAGATTCGATGGCTTAGTCAGGTGGCATCGTCTGGAAGAAGTTACGTCAGGGTGAGTGGAATTGTAACTGTGAAAGGGTCGACCAGTAAAATAGCTAACCAGAAGAGAGACAAGATCAGAAGAGAAGCAAGAGGAAAGCAGGGAGAAGTATTCGTGTGGCGCAGTCACAGTGAACATTAGAGTGTGATCATTTTACGCAGTTACGAAGTGTTATAATTGTCTGTAGTTCCGCCAGCGTAATTCTCAAATAAACCGGTTCACCAAATCCGTAATCCATTAATTATTTGACACGGAACGCCGGACACGTGACAATATAATTACGAGGTGAAGAAGCGTAAGCCATGGTTCGACGAAACATGTTCAAACAGGCAGAATAAAGGAAGCGAGAGAGACTGCAATGGTTACAGGATCCAAGCGAAATAAATGGGGTTAAACGGAACAATAAGACGTGAAGCTAGCAGCATTTCAGGAATAAAAGGAGGGGATATCTGAGAGACAAAATTGATGAGCTTGCAACGAACAGTAAGTACAAGAATATTAGAGACCTACGTAGACGAAGAAAACATTTAAAAAGGGTTAACAACCTAGAAATAACTTGGTAAACTTGAGAATTTTGATCTGCTTGCAGATTCCCACAACATTTTGAATATGTGGAATATATAACTGCTCTCAGCTACTGAATGTACACAGGGTCAGTGATTTTAGGCAGATTAAGGTACAGAGAGCTGAGCCTAGTCGTCTTGAGGCCGAAGTTGCTATTTCAAAGTTGAAAGAATATAAATTGCCAAACAAATATAATAAATAAATATTTCAATGCTGACAAAAATAAAACAAAACAATTGGGGATAATTTTTAGGCGAAATAAGTTACATATCAGGATTCTTCTTGAAAATTACAGGACTATTTTGGTAAAAATATGGCACGCCTAGCCAAAAACTTAGCCAAGATTTATAACAATAATTGAAGTACTGCTTTTGGGGCAGTAGGCCCCAATATTGGGTCCCTGAGAAGGTTGACAGAATCCGTGCTCTGTTGTAACGTTAAGTAGGCCACAAAAGTTTTCACATATGTTAGAACAATGTGCAGTTAGTTTTGAATCTCAGTATCCTCCTTTTTGAAAACTGCTGGAATATATAGAAAATTCTTTCCTGATATCTGAAAGTAGTTCGGCCAACAGCTGATTTTCGTCACTGCGCAAATCTAGTTTAGAAACGTCTTCCACAAACAGAACGCGATGTATGTCTGTAAATTTTAAGGTTTTCTTAAAAACCAAAAGTAGACCATGTTGCTGGCTCGAAGTTCACTTTAAATTTCGAAACGTCTTTACAGAATCCGAGGAAACCTTTCTGAACAATTAATCTTTGTAGTGGCAGTTCCACATTCCAACCTCTCTATGGTATCTGAAGCAGAATTACTTGTATCCAAACTCCCTTCTGTACCGTGTATGGAATTTAACTGGAACATTCGGTCTGTGCTTGAGACTTCAAAAGCTTTTGCACCTAACAGAGCAAGGACAAAATTCGAAGCCTTAAGATCGTTGAAACTTAACAAGGACACTAGGATTCCTCAGGCGAACAATGGAAATTGTACCGTAGTGTTAGATGAATCGTCCTATGTTATCCATCTTGCATGTATCCCTTTTAGATAAAATCCTTCACAAGAATGCTAACCTCACATTTTGAAGGACGGCACAGAAGCTGGTGTCTAAACATAAATCTGTTTTTCCTACAATACTGAAATGTAACTTGATGGTGTGAATCTACTGGATGATAATATAGATATCATAAAGAGAAACAAAGAAACTTTAATTGACGCTAGTAAACAGGTCGCTCTGGATTTAAACACAGAGGAAACTAAGTATATGTTGCTGTCTCGTCACCAAAATGCAGGGCAAAATGATGACATAAAGATGATATTATTTTTTATTTATTATTGCTAGTGGGGTGGGACTAAGTCCCTTGTACTACGGCCACTTTCGGCCAATTCTACCAGCCCCAGATGATAGATGAGGGTGATTGTGGAGCAATTGGTGGAATGAAGATTGGCAGGGGAAACCGAAGTATTCTGAGAAAACCTGCCACAGCGCCACTTTGTTCACCACAAATTCCACTTGACCAGACACGGGATCGAACCCGGGCCGCCGCTGTGGGAAGCCAGCGACTAACCGCTTGAGCTATGGCGCGGCCACTGACATAAAGATAGGTAAGAGATGTTTTGAAAATGTGACACAGTTCTGATATTTGAGAACGACTATAACAATTCAAAACCTGATTAAGGTGAAAATTAAGAAGAGATCGAACTCGGTTAATGCTTGCTATCATTCAGTCCAGAACCTTTTGTCTTTTCGTCTGCTGTCTAAATACATGAAAATTATAACATACAAATCTATAATTTTGCCTGTGTTTCTGTATGGGTGTGTAACTTCGTCTCTATTTTAAAGGAGGAACATAGACTGAGGGTGTTTGAGAACAGGGTGCTGAGAAGAATATTTGACCCTAAGAGGGATGAAGTGACAGGAGGTTGGAGAAAACTGCATAATGAGAATCTTCATAACTTGTACTGTTCTCCAAGTATAATTAGAACGATCAAGTGAAGGAGAATGAGATGGGTATGGCATGTAGCACGAATGGAGGGAAGAGTAATGCACATAGGATATTGGTGGGAAAGCTGGAAGGAAGAAGACCACTGGGAAGACCAAGACGTAGGTGGGTGGACAATATTAAAATGGATCTTAGAGTGATAGAATGGGATGGTATAGATTGGAATGATCTTGCTCAGGAAAGGGACCAGTGGAGGGCTCTTGTGAACACTGTAATGAACCTTCGGGTTCCATAAAATGCTAGGGAAGTTGTTGAGTAACAACTCAATTGGCGGCTTATCAAGAAAGGTTCAGTCCATGAGTGAGTGACGGAGAATGAACGCCATGGCTTGGAGACAGACAATGGCGGTGAGCAGTGTTGCAAAATAGTAGTTCTAGTTGCATTTATTCCTATCTGTAATCCTAGTTACAGCCTGTAGTTGCTTTACCAAGGAGTTACCTACTGCATCGTTTTCCTTAACTGAGTTTCATGTATGCAGAGCGTGGTGTTCCACGTGATAGAACATCCAGAGATTCCCAACTTCTACCAGTGCGTCACGTTCGGTTTCTTCGAGACACCCCGCCAGGAGATGGTGTACAACGTTTTCTGCGTGGTGGCCATGTACTTCCTACCTCTGCTGTTCATCAGCTTCGCCTACACCCGCATCTTGTGTGTCGTCGCCAGCAGATCCAGTGGAACAAGAGGTCTGGAGGGTTAAGTTTACTTACAGAGGTTAAGATGTCTATACAACTTAAGACAGATGAAAACAAAACTCCAGGTGCAACGAGGATAATATAAAATCTCGCACAAAACAAAACTTCTAAATCAAGTCAATGCTCTTGAAGGCCACGATTATTGATATCAATTTTAATATTGCCTTCACATTTCATTCTTCCTAAATATTAACTTCCTAATAGCTCTATCACTGAACAATCATAACAAGACCCGTGATTTCTCTCTAGGCCATATTTCCTTTCCATGATTTCACTGTCCTAACAATATTTCCCACGAACCACGGAGATCATTTAGCGTCGGGTTATTTAAATTCATCAACTCCGAATTACTTTATGAGCACCTCATACTTTAATATTTGAATCAATACGTCCTCGTGGTTAGGGGCTATGCCACAAGACACATACAAGCAATTGTTACAATGACATGGGTAAACCATAAAATTAAAATTCTTCTATATCCTCCCGCTACATTAACATAAGTTAATTTACAATAGTAAAATTTATGTTGGGGACACGCAGTAGCGTAGTTCGTTGAGGCACTATGCTACAAGCCCGAAGATCCCGGGTTCCATTCCCGATGAGGTCACCGTATTTTCAATTGACCTAATTCTTCCAGCCGCACTATAGCCCTGAGGTTGACCCAACCTCTAACAGAAATGAGTACTAGGAAACTTCCTGGGGGTAAAGGGCGGCCGGCGCCTAAGACTGACGTCACCGCTATCTAGGAGCCAATTGTCTAGAAAACGTGGGAGCCTTGACGTCTCACAACCATATGGGCCTCCACGGCCTGTTACAGGGATAGCTTAATTTTTACCTAGAATTTCTGTTAACGTGATGTTAAGGAGCGCATGATTCGGTTTCTGAATGAGGACCAATAGCGTCCTTTTGTGAGTACATTTGGTGTTCATGAAATACTGGGAATTTTTTACGCAGTGAACGACTGCTGGTTTTCGAAGTAGATATATGTTCTATTCAGTTAGTTAAATAGTTAGGATATTATTCATCTTCCATCGGTTTGATTACATATTTCTGTGACCCAAAACGCAAGATTTCTCCCCTCCAAATACGAAATACCGAGCAATTTGATTCAGGCGGTAATGCTTCTGCCTTGTCCGGTTCAAATCTCGGCTGGAATAGAGACTACATTTATGATGTTTTGGTAATTTCCTTGCTTCTTCCATGCGAATTAAAGTTACAAGTTGCGATTAGAAAAGTTAAAAGATTAAAAATTAATAATATGAAAACAGATTACGCGGGGTCTAATTATTGGTCTGCTCCGTTTTGTTGTGGTCGAGATGGGCAAACTGCTGTGCTGGGGCCCTTCTCAATATTTTAAATCATGTTTCATTCACGCTATGTAAGGTCTATCTCTTGTATTCTTATTGCTCTGTAAAGTCTAACGGCATTGTTTTGGGTACGAACCCAGTTCCGGCTGGATTGGCTGCAAGGATTAAAAGCGGTATCAAAGCTGTTTGAATGTGCAGGTTAATGTTTCTTTAAAGATTCTTGAACGCGTATATAAGTAAGACAGTGCACGTACTTACGTATTTCGTGGCTACTGTGCTCTGTGTTTAAGCCCCCATTTTGATGATAGTAAAATAGTGGCAACGGTTCCGTGAAAACAGATTTTTTTTGTGAGGGCACTTGCGTATAACTTCGGTACGCTTCGGTATATAGTTGCGAGGCGGTATAGTTGGGGGACGGTAGGTGGGTGTCACGTGGGGTGTTGTTGGAAAGGAGGGGGAAGGATAAGGGTTTCTTTTATTGCTAGTGGGGTGGGACTAAGTCCCTTCTACTGCGGCCACTTCTGGACTATTGTACCAGCCACAGATGATAGGTGAGGGTGATTGTGGAGCAATTGGTGGAATGAAGATTGGCAAGGGAAACCGAAGTACTCGGAGAAAACCTGCCCCTGCGCCACTTTTTCCACCACAAATCGCACTTGACAAGACCGGGCCGCCGCGGTGGGAAGCCAGCGACTAACCGCCTGAGCTATGGCGCGGACTAGGGTAGGGGTTTACTGTGAGTACGTTTCCCGGTAAATGTATTCGGTTTCATGTTTCCGAGGATTCTAGTTTAACATTTGATACATTCTGTTCATTCGTACGTGACATCTCAAAGGAATTGTGAACTTCTGTGCTGCGTTACAAAAGACCGATGGTTTGTTTTCCATAATATAACCGGAGATTAGCCGCTGCATTTGTAATAAAATTCAATATATTTAACAGATATGATACTTTCATATTACTCACCAATAATATTGTCATGTGATATGGAGTGTGACTATAGACGGGTTTCAGATTGATCACCGAATTTATTGGGCTCTTTGGTACAGCCCGTGACTAAATTTCACAGTTCACTATTCCACACACACGCACACTAGTGTCCACAATAACGTCTTCATTGTCATTGCTTGTTAGCGGCTTCCTACAGTTGACGTTCCTTTTCCTCTGGTTTCCCGAACTGCCCTCGGACCCAGCTACCAGCTACTAACAGCAACAGTTCACAACGACTGAATGTTTGCGAAGCCGTGAATTAGCAACGGCTATTGCATAGTTTGCAGGTGACGGCAACCGGGCGGTCTAAGGCATGTACTGTCTTCGCTCGCTTGGAAGCCGGGATCGTGGGTTCGAATCCCACTCAAGGCATGGATGTATGGTGTGTGTATGCGTTTATTCTGTGTTTGTGTTGTCCTGTGTTTAGGTAGAGGCCTTGCAACAAGCTGATAACCCGTCCAAGGAGTCCTACCGTCTGTAAAATGATCATGAAACTGAGAAATCAGCCTTATGCTCCGAAGTGGGAGCATGAGGAAGAAAGAAAATAAGAAAAAGTTGTATAGTTACTTATTTCGCAGCCGTTCCCCAGCAACGGGTTTACAAGCCATAATAAGATATCCTGCGATATCTCGATGCACAGGTTGCATTTTTTTGGCAGTGTAATGAATGAGGTTGCTTTTCGGCGCACGGTTTAACAAATCATGGCGTCGGTCATGAAATGGCAAATTGTAGTTCCTTCTCTATTATCAAGAGTGAACATTTTTCTCATCACAGCGAAAACAGAAGTACAAGTTTCGCACAAGCTTCTTTTGACAAATGAAGTAGCAATTGTGTAGCTTCGTCTGACAAATTCGAATAATTGTTTTTCGCATTAAACCAAAAGAGCATGCCTAGAACAAAAATTCAATGCGAGCTATTTATATTCAGGCTAGTTTATGGCAAAGAAACATACGAGGTACAAGCGTACAACCTACAAACGTGGGAGTCTGCAGACGTTTAGAGTTTCAACTTTACTCACGAGTATAATTTCCATTAGTGCCTGAATGAAAGTGTTTTTTTTTTCAAAGAATAATTACCATGTTATATTCATTTCAGTTAGTCAGTTTGCCGAGTCCTCTGTTGTTTTTAAACCCTTAAACTGTACTTTCCATCTTTGTAAAGTAAAAACGAGCCGGTCACAGTGGCCGCGGTCTACGGCATGAACTGTCTTCGTTCTCTCTGACGCTAGGATCGGGGGTTCGAATTCCACTTGAGGCATGTACTGGGTGTGTGTGTGTGTGTCTGAATTTAGTCTGTGTTTATATTTTGCTGTATTTAGGTAGAGGCCTTGTGACGAGTTGGTCACTCGTCCAAGGAGTCTACCGTCTGTGAAAAATGATTACGGAACTGAAAAAGAGGCCAGGGCCCTGAATGGGGTGTAAGAGTCGTTGTCATGTTCTTTATAACTTCAAAGTAGAAGGCCGTGCCTTAGCTCAGGCGCTTAATCGCCGACTTCCCACAGCAGGGGCTCGGGTTCGAGCCCAGGCCAGATTATGTGGGATTTGTGGTGGACAATGTGGCATTGGAATAAGTTTTCTCCGGGTACTTCGGTTTCCCTCGCCAGTTCTCATTCGATCGACTGCTCCACATTCATCATCTATCATCTGGGGCTGGTACAGTAGGCCAGTTATTGGGCGACGTACCAAATAGACTCAATCTCAGCCCACCACAAGAAACTAAAAAACAGGGAAAGAATAAAATGACCTTTCTTTGCTTCCTGTAGGAAAACAGCAGGATCCAGGAGAACGGGTCAGCGGAAGATTGGGTCTGCGCAGAAGTGACATGAGCAACGTTGAGCGTGCGCGTGCGCGAACATTACGCATGACCATCACCATTGTAGTTGCCTTTATATTTTGCTGGACACCGTACGCTGTGATGACGCTGTGGTGAGTGTCCACCTCCATTGCAGTCATCAAGCTCTATTTTATAGCATCACTCATTAATTGGTCCCTTGATAACTATGCATTTCCAAAAGAAGCAGGATGAAATAGGATATACGTATAAATGCAAACGTGTTGAAGGAAGTTACATGCTTGCACAGTTTAGAATTTCAACATGTTCTCTCATATTTGAAGAGAAATCTTAAACTTCCAAGTAAGAGACTTAGCTTCTGACTAATGTTGTACCCTCCAGAAGCTAGGATTCATACACGTCACATCTCTTCGCTCTCTTCCTCAGGTACATGTTTGACAGAGACAGCGCCGAGCAAGTGGATTCCAGGCTCCAGGACGCACTGTTCATTATGGCTGTATCCAACTCGTGCATGAACCCGCTAGTGTATGGTTCATACACCACCAACTTCCGGCGCAGATGTAAGCGCTGTTTCGAAAGAATTTTCGGTGAATCCCGCCGTTGCCGTTCTCCTGGTGAGCAGAACTCAAACGCTTTATCTACTTTAAGCCGTGGGTCCCGTGTCGTAGATTTACGGCACGTAAAAGAACCTCATACCTCCAAAAGAGGTCACTGAGCAAAATTGCGGACGTTTGCCGCCCAACAGCAGCCACTAATACCTCCGGTAGATGGGGGAAGCATTATAGATACTTCTCAGCCAGGTAGAGCCGGTCTCGCTGGCTGGGCGGGACTGATGGTAAGCACCAATGCCGGTAGGATATAGAGGCTGGTAGAAATCGTAGAGGGAAGCACAACGGACCACTACAGGTCTAAGTGCATGGGGAAACCTACCCTCTCTAATAACTAACTAACTAACTAACTACAACAATCGTACAGCTAATTTCCCTTTCATTTTTATGCTTCTGAGGACGGCCCCTGTAAGGCAATACATCTTATTTGATCAAAAAAAAAAAAAACACCGTGGCTTGTAGTCCACAAGTGAAGTATACCGACCGAGCGACCGCCGCTTGTCGGCGAAGTTAGTACCAACTTTAGCGGATAGTGTGTCACGTGGTCAGCGCAACGGATCACCACGGCCGTTAATCTCGTTTTTCTAGACCGGAGCCACTACTTTTCCATTCAAGTAGCTTCTCACTTATCCTCACGAGGCTGGGTGGACCCCGTTACAGACCCAGTACTTGTCAGAAAATCTGGTATCGCCGAAATTGAACCCGGGACCACTGGATCTGTAGCCAGGACCTCTGACCACTAGACCACAGAGGCGGTCCCTTATCTGATCCATTCTCTATCGGATGACTCATTGTTGTAATAATTTTCTGATTTATTTTTTTCATTTTCTCATATTTCTCTGTCGCATTTTATTAACAAAGTGGTACTTATACAGGGTGTTTCACGACTTTAGGGCATAACTGCAGGAGGTGATTTCGTAGGTCTTTGTGATCAAAAAAGTTCATGTAAACATGTGTCCGATTTTGGACGGTTACGGAGTTATGACCGTTTAAAACTCAGAATAGAAGGTAACGATTACTGACAATAAACGGAACAAAATAATAAACCAACATAATACATGATACATTTAAAGTATGAATGTAAGGTTAACTTCGTGAAATTACCTTTAATTTGAATTTATTGGTGCTTAAAGCTGATTTTCGAAAATGCCACCGCCGGCCGCAACACAGGCTGCCGCTCAGTTGTGAACCGCGCCGGACATACCAACCCACCACGCCTTAGGTACCTCTCAAGTGTCGAGATAACGAGAACGCTCTGTCTGTAGCTGGCTAAAAATAGCGACCCGCCAAATGACAGACATGGTTCACACGAGGGCGTGTACGGGAATGAAAAAACGGTCATAACTCCGTAACCGTCCAAAATCTGACACATGTTTATATGAACTTTTTTTGATCAAAAAGGCCTAGGAAATCACCTCCTGCAGTTATGCCCTAAAGTCGTGAAACACCCTGTATTTCTTGATGTTTTGAAGTCATGCCTTGTAAATATAGTATCAGCAATGAAAGTACCACCTTCATCTGCATGTCTGCCTCCATTTGAAACTTCAGTTTTCTTCCCTTTCTTTTCCTCACTATATTTGCTAAAGCAACACATTCACCACTCCGTCAAATTCCATTTCTTCTTCTCTTCTCCTTCTTCCTTTTCCTTCATTGTCTCTCTCTAGCATCATTTATACCTATCTTCCTACTTCTTTCCGCTTTGCTATTCTTTTCAGTGTCTCTACATTTCCCTTCCATGTTTCCTATCCTCACCTCTCTTTCGTTCCGAGAATGGAGACACGAATCCTACACAAGATGGTTTGAGTGACACTACGCGTGAGGTCCGCTGTCCAGTGAGGCACCGGGAAAATCAATGAAGCAGCGCTCAAGAGTAGAGCTTTCATTTCGTTCAAAGAGGCGTAAAGGCGGACACACGAAATATGCAAGTAACTTCGCTCGTATGAAGTTTATCGGCTCCGTGTGTCACAGGTTTCACGTAGATGGAAGGCATTCCGCTGTTGAAAGTTAGTCATCTCTTGAAGGATTTCCATGTTCACATGGCATCCTAAGGTTCATGCCGTCATTACGAAAGCATATTATTCGGTCGCACACGCCCAGAAAAACAAATTAATCTACTTTATTGCAGCGGTTCTCAAATGATGATGTCAATACCCCTGGAGGTACAAAGCAGCTCGCCAACTTTAGACCCTACGCTTAGTTCTCATTTTCGGAGTATCCATAACAAATTGTTAGCTGTGAATTTTATTATGATTCTGAATCGACTTATAATAAGCTTGCCCATACTACCGCTATAATACACTATATATATATATATACACTATATGATAAAAGCAATATAAATTAAGTTTTTCATTTCGAAGTCTTTTTCTTCTTCTAATTTTCCGTAATGGTTCCTATACTTGTTCAACCGGTTCTGGGGAATCCAAGTTCAAGAAGTATGAGAACTGTTAATTTACGACTCGTGTGTTCTTCTGGCCTCAATTTTAGCATTTCAAAGAACATTGGCTGCTGTGAGTACAATCTGCTTAACACTAAATGACTATCAGAATAAATATAGATTGTATCTTTAAATATAGCATTAATCAACTGGTTCTTAAAACTGAGACGCGCTGTGTTTCCTGTGAGATATTAGAAAAAAGAATAGATGCTTCAAAAAGGAAGCTTAACGTGAGCCTTCTCTCTACGCTTCGGTCTTTGGTGATGTATGCTTATTTCTATTTATTTATTATGATCCTCTTTTGCTACAGTACCGAGGTATGGAAGTCGTCTCCACAAAAGCAGAGTCAATTAAATGTTAATACGTTACCTTAAGCTCAATAAAATATTAAAATTTATTCAAATTTATTGTCTCATTCAACCATTACATATTTCGGTGGCATGGATCACTGTCAGCTGGTTTGTAAATAAATAAATTATAATATCGTTATACTGTGGAAAGAAATGACCATTTTTGGGTGAAAACGTCAAAACTATCGTGGTCTTTCTTATGTTGTTAAGAAAGTTAAAATGGAATTGATTTGGTATAACGCGGGGCATCTTAGGTGTGGTACAGGAAAAATGTATGTACAATTCAGTGACTAAGTACGGGGTATGTAGGCCGTACCATAGCTCAGGCGGTTAGTCGCTGGCTTTCCAGTACGGCGGACCGGGTTCGAGCCCGGGTCAGATCATGTGGGATTTGTGGTGGACAAAGTGAGAGTAAGGCATGTTTTCTCCGAGTACTTTTGTTTCCTTGCCAATTTTCAATCCACCAGTTACTCCACAGTCACCATCATCTGTCATGTGGGGCTGGTACAATAGGGCAATAGTGGACGCAGTACCAAGCGGACTCAGTCTCACCCCATTAAGAACAAACGGGGCATGTATTGACAGTTTAATAATTTCTATTATTGATGAATCTAGTAACTTCTGGACGTTCACTGAAGTAGCTTATGTGTAAGAGGTTATGTAGGGCTAAATACGGTGCGTTATGTTATTTTGGCGACAAAATTTACATTGGCAATGCGAAATATATTTTCAAATAAGGCCCAGCAATTGCCTACAGTTGCAGAACACCTGACTTTATACTCGTATGCATTATAAGATTCTCGCAAGCAAATATTACTTTTGAACACGGTAAAAATTAGTTATCCTAGCCTGGGTTCGATACCCGGCAAGGGAAGTGATTTTGTTTTTGTCATAGCATCCAGACCAGCTCTGAGGTACATCCAGGGTCCTATCCAATGGGTACCAGGAACCCAATCCTTGGGGTAAAGCAGAAGGGACGTGAAGCTGACCATCTACCTCAATCTAGTGACAAGGTCAAGAATGATGGACCTATACCTCCATTCCCCCATACGTCTCCATGCGGTTAATAGCACAAGGACAACTTTATCTTTTCACCTTTACCATAACCTGATATTGTATAATATAACGATATTCTAACAAGAAATTTCTTTTTAGGTGCTGTACACAAATCTCTAAAGGGTTCTGACGATGATGCATAACATTTGGAATTACTGGGTTTTAGGACTTTGTCCATCGTCTAGTATTCTAGAAAGCATAGAACACAAAGTTTCCAAAACTGGATCTGTATCTGTCTTCAGGAGAGGGGGGAGATGCCTACTGTACTGCATCCCTTAGAAAGAACTAACTTCAATCATTGGACAACCAATATCAGTGTAACTGCAGTTATATAATCAACTGAGACCAGGTTTTGTCTAAAGGAGATAATGGGAAATATAATACAAAACTGTGACAAAGCATGCACAGACTTAAAAAATATAGAAAGAGAGGTGAAAGTTTTATGCTACAAGACTAACCAAAAAATCAGTTCCATAAAAACTGATGCATAGGATTAAACTGAGAATTTTGCGAAACCATTTTGTGCCTAACGCTCACGCCATCTGTGGAGTAAAAACTGGACCCTCAGGACTAAAACATTATAGAAACCCATGAAGAATCTGTCACATCTTTATTTTTTGTTATCAGAGTGAAGCAGCAACCCCCAAAATTAAATTAACACATTTTAAATACAGTCACAGCTTGGCCTTTCAAATTAATTTATTCTTGAAACTAAGTCAAAAGTCAAATTCATTATGACACTGGGCAGACAGTGTTACATTCCTGGACCTTAAGACTCAGACCCATTTTTCAGTATTTTAACTCCAATTATGGTTCAATTACATTTTTTTTTCATAAAAGGACATTAAATAACATGATATTGAACATTTAAAGTATTAACAATTTTAAACAATAATTTGATACTTTACCAAAGATTGTTAAAAGTTACAGTTTGAGCTACCAGAGCATTTACAAACTTTATAAACAATTACATTAACATTCTATCAAAATCTGACATCATCAGCCCCTCTCAAATTTGAGTTCTGAGTCACAAGACTGAAAATTTGGAGCATAAGTCTAATATATGTTAATTTAATGGAATCATAAGCTCAGAAATTCTTAAGTTGGGAAGTCATAGTTTGAGGTAGGGCTGTAAAGTGGATGTCTGAAATTCTCATCAGAGACTGCTCTTTGGAAGTTATATCTTTTGTATACATTTACCTTCATATTGCCTTCACGATAAATGCTGTTAACACACTGGGTCTGTACCCTGACAGACCCTTATTCCCTCAATTACCTACTAACTATGGATTATAATTTTTGTTATAGACTGAAACTCCATGTGAAGGAACTCGGCTCCTACAATGCATGTATCCAAACAGAGTCCAACTACTAAAATGACTTATAGGTGGTTTAATTCGGTTTTTGCCATAACAATCTGTGAATGGTGATTAATGTGCTTCTTTGTCTTTTTTTGTAGAAATCTCCACACAAGTCTGGACAGATCACTTCACTCAGGTCTGCAGCAGCGTAGTAGACCAAGAACCGCCTACTAGTGCACAGCGACACTCAGAAACTGGCCAAATGGTACAAACTGACAGCCATTCAAATTCTCTAAACTAGAGAAAACTGTCCTCTACACAGATACATTAAACAATCTTGTCACAAAGTTGATTTAAATTTCATGTCACTGGATGTGATTCTGACCTCCATTATTCTACGGCCTTGTGCCGGTTCAGATGTCACTAACTTGGGTGTGACACCATACTGTCTGGTCAGGCCTATGGCATATCCCAAGGATATACTGTGTATTATCTGGGATGATGCTCAATGACAGAACTGAAAGTACTCCAATTAAACAACCCACAGAGCCACTTCATTCACTATAAATAGGAAACACTGAACTTGACAGTTAAAAAGACAGACAGAAACAAAGATTAAATGACAGATGGGTGACAGTAATCACTGATTACTGCTTACATGTATTTCATCATATAATGTAAGTTCTCACAGAGCTCCCATGATAATCCCTGATTGTTGGGACACAAGCATCCTTAGATTGTTAAAAACCCTTGTTAAACAACTTTTAACAGTGACTCTGAGACATAACCTATGCAAATACTAACCTACATTAACTGTAGATATGTGCAAAGTGTACCATGAATGTGGATTAATAAATCTGTTGTGTAGTACTAGAAGTGTTTTATTCTACATATCAGCAGTGTGGAACACATGAATCTCAGTCCCCCTTGCCTTCTTGTGTTACATACCTGACACCTATTTCCTAACCTGTTAAAAGACCTCAAAGAAAATCAGCAAAGCCCAATGAAGCATTAAATCCAAACGCCCACATTCACATATACCATTCAGAAACTTTAGTATGACATCATCATAAGAGGAGGAGGAAAAGCAGCTTAGTTGGAGAAAACCAGAAGTGAGAAGCAGAAGATTTGTCATCTTCAACAGTCCCATGTGAGGGAAATCAACTACAGGGAGTTTCTGGAGCTCTGAATCTCTTCCAGCTCTTAGGTTATTTAGCTGCTTGCTGTATATGTTCAAAACATACTGAAAATATTTCCTGAATTAATTTTATGAAAGATGAAGTTGGCAGCATTTCTCTATTATACCAGTGTCTTCAGACAATCTGATGATTCTCATGTGGTGAGGATGTAGAGTGGAAAAAGTCACACTATACGTTACAAAAATTTAAAATTTGTACACTGTTTTCTCCTGTATCCCTAATATAAGCTTATGTTAATAAAATTATATATTATGCTTTCAGGAACTATTAATACAACTTTGTGAAATTTAATGTTTATTTAAAATCCACCCCACTACATATTTTGAACCAAATTGGTCATCTTCAGATGGTATAATGCTGCAAACTAGTCAACTGTTATAGCTATTTATACTGTCTTACTGAAAATATGGATTCAGTTTACTGTAAGTTACACGGTTTTTTCCTTGTTTTGTGAATATCACATGGTCAGGTGGTAAGAGCATAAGATAAGGTACAGGAAAATAATGGGAAATTATTTTAGAAATTTTGCCAAATTGTATGCGAGGTGTAATATAAATTCCTTCCTACTGCTGTCCTTATCTGGAAAAATTTCTCAAGTATTATAATAAATAAAGGCCACTACAAACATAAAGCAGAACACACTATTTGTATAGAGGACTATCATAGTTAATCTATTTGCATTTGAAGGCTACAGGATAAGCTCCTGACTTCAAAACTGACACCACTAAGGTTTTCCACTGTTGCTGCTATAACAAAATACAATCATGTATCTTTTTAATATTCTTTCCTTATTTAGAATAAATGATCTGAACCTAGCGAGTTCATACAAACAAGGAATAGCCATCACTCACTCACTCACTCACTTGTGGAGCTGAGCCCTTCTTGAGAAACCGCCAATTCTACAGCTACTTAAGAATTTCCCAGCATTTTACGGAACCCAAAGGTTCATTATAGTGTCCACAAGAGTCCTCCACTGGTCCCTGTCCTGAGCCAGATCAATCCAATCCATATCATCCCATCCTATCTCTCTAAGATCCATTTTAATACTGTTCACACAAGTGGTCTCCTTCTATTCGGCTTTCCCCTCCAATATCCTATATGCATTCCTCTTCTCTCCCATTTGTGCTACATGCCCTGCTCACCTCAACCTCCTTGACTTGATCATTCTAATTATACTTGGAGAAGAGTACAAGTTATGAAGCTCTTCATTATGCAGTTTTCTCCAGCCTCCTGTCACTTAATCTCTCTTTGGTCCAAATATTCTCCTGAACACCCTAAGTCTATGTTCCTCCCTTAATATCAGAGACCAAATTCATACCCGTAGAGAACCACAGGCAGAATTACAGTTTTGTACATTCTAATTTTCATGTTTTTGGACAGAAGACGAGACGACAAACAGTTCTGGACTGAATGGTAGCAAGCATTACCTGACTTCCATCACCACTTAATTTCCTCCTCAATCAGGTTTTGATTTGTTATCGTTGTTCCCAAATATCTGAACTGTGCCACATTTTCAAAATATCTGTTTCCTATCATTATGTCATGATTTTGCCCTGCATTTTGGTGATGAGGCAGAAACATTACTTAGTTTTCTCTGTGCTTACTTCTAGACCAACCTCCTTACTAGCATCAATTAAAGTTTGTGTATTTTTCTTTGTGGTATATTATATTATTATATTATTCCTGCCTGAATAAGTCCTGCCAGAATTTGATCACCACTTGGCAATTTATACTGTTTCAATTTTGCAATAGCACTTCCAACCACAAAAGGGCTAGGATCGGGTATTAACGGCTCAGCTGTATGCATTTATTTCTATCTGCCTAACATCACTGACCCTACGTACATTCAATAACTGAGAGAAGTAGTTCCTCCACATATTCAAAATGTGGGAATCTACAAGATCACCATTCTCATCCTTCACTAACTTACTTCTAGGTTTGTAATCCCTCTTGAAGTCCTTTATTCCTAGTTACTATAGGATTCTGACGATGGTGTATAACACACTGATATATTGGGTTCCAGAAACCCAATATATCAGTCCTTTATTCCTCTTTATATGTCTCTAATGTTCTTGTTCTTACTGTTCATTGCAAGCTCATCAATTCTGTCTTTCAGATATTCCCTCTTTTTATTCCTGAAATGCCTGCTGGTTTCACATCTTATATTGTTCAAATTATCCCCATTTATTTAGCTTGGATCCTGTAACCACTGAAATTTAAGGAATATCCACACAGATATTTATTGTAAATCACCAGGATGCTGTATCATGCATGCACAAACAAAAGCAAGCAAACACACAATCACAGGGCACAGTGTATGTGCATTTTACCTTGCCCATTATTTTCACCTTTACCTTCTTTACTTCAATGAGTACAGCTTTATGACTGCCTAGAAGCATACTGTAACTGGTCTCTAACATTGCTTTGAATATCCATAAATGTATGAAGCTGGGCTTACAAAATTTGCAAGCCCTCATCAAGCTCTGAAAATTATGGTTTCTCTTCCCCTCTGATTAAATTATGTAGCATACAATTTTATTAGTTTATTTACACAATTATTATTTACAATTTTACTTAACATTTTGTTTTAATATACAAATTCATCATTTTCTCTCTTTCAGCAAAATAAGCAAGCCATGAAGTGGGCTCAGCACAGATTTCATCTGATTCCATGTCACATATATACTATTCAATCAGTTTCTTTTAAAATTAGAACAACATACCTTATGAAAAGTTCAACTGATCAGTTGCTATCATTATCACTATACAAGCACGTGAATGCTGAATATAAACATATTGTATTAAAATTTACAGTAGTTTCTATCGAAGGTTCATTTGATCTCACATATGTAAAGTTCAATTTTGACAGTTTGTTCATACACTGTCCTTTCTAATGCATTATAACGTGACATTAGTCACTTGGTAGGTATGCCTGCTGTGTATAACCATACCCAGAGGGAGGTTTGGAGTAGACATGATGTGATGGCGACACACGGGTCAGATCCATATCAGATGAAGCTGCAGGGGGAGGTTTGCGTGCAGAACGTAGCAAACTGGAGATCTCTGTTAGCATAAATTTTGTTAGTTTGATGACAGCCACATGTGCTACAAACTGCAGAATGAGGGCACCAAACCCCTTGTACAAACCTGCCACCCCTTCTTGTTGTACTATCGTCACATAACAATCTCGTGCACCCTCATAGCTTGTAAGAATTGGGATCACTTCATATCCAGAGTCTAAGTTGTCGATTATGGTCCTTGTGCCCTGCAAGTGAAGCCTACAAGAAAAGCACAATTTTAAATCATACATTCCATCCTAGTAGTGGCTCACCACAATATGAAGTTTCAAAATGGACCCACTGATAGGAAAGTCATGTACACTGGGCAGTCATGAAACATTACAAGAAAACACTAATAATATTAAAAGAATAAACTGAAATTAAAGCCGCAACCTCAATGTTTTCATTTCACAGTACAATATATTTTTACCTGTGTAAGACAGTTTCCATAGGAAAGAACACGACTTCAGCAGCAATAAGACCAATGAGAGAAGATGTAAGCTCAATGTCTTGAGACACGGTACGACCTAGGATATCACGAGACAGTGCGCCCTATGGAAACAGTAGAAATTTATACTCAAAGTAAGAAAGCAAACAGCACTCACCACAGAAAGGACCCACATACATAGTGTTGGTGGTGCCTGGTCCATCCAGCCCTTATGGACAGGCTTCCCCTGCCTTCGTCTCATGACCTCCTTTATGAACTTTTGCACATACAGTGAAACAATGACAGAGCAATTATGGCTTATAGCAAGGACTTCATAGTCCTCTATAGTCACTCATACATGTAACAAGAGTAAGATAAACGTTTGTAACCATCAGTTTCTTAATGTTACATATATGGAAAAGTATCACATAAAATGGGTCGGGGGGAGTTCTTGCACCTTCATCATAATGAGCAGCTCCTAACCACCTGCCACTCTTTCTTCCATAACTATCTGGACCAAATGTACTTGCACATGTCATAAAGAGGGTTATTTTCAGTACATATATGGCATTTAAATGTGTTCATTGGACTAGATTAGGAAATTTGATATGGTTTCATGCACAGTTCACATACCACTGCCATAACATGCATCTTACAGTTAAATGTAACTGCCAATTCATAACAATTGCTTACACGTGAGAAAGTTTCATATATTCCAGGTGTAACAGTCTGTATGTAAGTACTGGTGTATTACATTTGTTACTCAAGCTGGACACAAGTTGACTCATTTACATTCACACATATGCATGTGTATGGGACTGCTAGGCACATGATGAATTGTGAGTAGTATGTGGAAGGGAGCTGGAGACAGGCAACAAACAGTGGGAAGCACTTTTGCTTGTAGTGCATGGTTTCTAATTAGCTCTTGCCTGTAGGTATGTAGTGGTTGTGTTAGTTTAAGAAAATCTTTACCATTTCAGTAAGTAAAGTAAGTAAAGCTATCCCTGTACGAGGCTGTGAAGGCCCATAGGGTTGTGAGACATTGAGGGTCCCACACTATCTAGACAATCCGCTCAAAGATGGCGGTAAGGTTGTCAGCCTTACGCGAATGTTATGTGATGACATCTTACCTGTTTCTCCTGCTCGTGCCTGTGAGTGAAGTGCATGACCCAATTTGCCACACCTCGAACCCCGTTATAGAACAAGTACTTAAAAAGCCCATACATCACAGTGGGCACTACCAGAGCCAACACTGGAAGCATGCGACCTAAAACAAGGTTCAATGTACATGACAAAAATTTGTGATCCATCTGTATCTATATTAAATTGGTAGCACTACTAGCGAATTAATAGTTATAGTGAGGAATGAAACTAGCCTGTTTCACCAAATGCATATGCTAAGGGTACACTAATTAATCTTGGTGTTTCTTTGTGTTTCATCAAGTCACAACTATTTTCTCTGATCTATCATGGCACCCTATAAACTTCCATGTATCATACTCACATAAGCTGAAAAAATTTCTAACCAGTATTGGTGTTCCATAGTTAAAGGGTTCTGTTCATTTTCGTAAAAGTCTGCTTGTAAAACAATCACTGACCAGGAAAATAGTTCATGTGAATGAGGGATGAGATGAATGATTGATTATGGATGGAGAAATGGAAATAAACTCAAGCAAAAGTCATGGCCTGTTTCAAAGCACAGAAGTATCCTGGCAAACACAGCTGGCATGATGGAAATAAATCTCAGCTATGACACACATTATTCCAAGGTTTACATGAATTTTTTCAGCCAATCAAGCCGAATGCCAGGGATAATAAGGTACAGGCAAAGTTGTCCCTGTGCTTAACTAATTAAGTTTCCTGTTTAACTATGACCCATTATTTGATCTATTGTCATGTATATGTTCCAATTTTGTATTATATTTTATATACACATGGTAGGTTATGTAGTTGCAGTGATATGTAGGGGTTTCATATGCTCGATTTATTGTTGTGGATTTATACGCATTGTTCTGTTAACTGCTTGCTGATTTGGCAAGCTTGTGGTCTGACAGGTTCTGTATCCAATGGCTTCAGTCTTGTATGGATGTGCTCGAACGTGTAATAAATACAATACAATACAATACAATTCACTACAACTTTAAAGTTCTTTTATAACCCCCCCTCCAGCATAATACCCCTTAACAAGAGTCATAAATTTTTAAAGCTCTATTACCATACAGCATTTCTTAAGCTTAGGTGGCAAAAGGGTCACTGCCACCTCATAAGTCTGTGTCAGCCATGCTGCTGCTGCTGATTGCAGGAAACAAAGTATCAGGTTGGGGTGGAATCCAACAAAGAATTGGTCACATCAGATTTCATGAAAATTAAGTAACTGAATCATAAATTGAAAGTGGGGGAGAGAAGCAGATGGACAGACAACATAGTAATCTCATAAGTGTGCATTTCTTCCTTAAATAGGATAACAGTGACCTTCATTTGAATCAAATTATGGAAACAGAATCTCCAGATTGCAGAAATTTCGAACAAACACCCTTATCCTCCATGGTATTAGGCCCAAACTGTCTGTTATTCATATTAGAAAACACAATGCTTCCTCAATCTTCAGAATACTTCATGAGCATACTTTATTCCTGCATCAATATTTTGTTATTTAATACACCTTTGCAGTTTTGTCTCTAGTATTGCATAAAATCTTTTATTGATCATTGTATTAATTTTTCTTTATGTAACGAGTCCAAAGAAGTAAAATTGGCTATTCATGTCATGAAACATAACAGAGCTAATAACGCAGAAGTTATGTGAGTAAATACAGCAAAGAGTGGTGTACATGGATTCTGTTTTACATACCCTTTTGTGGTGAACTCCAGCTGACAAGACGGCATATGCCTTCTTTGAAGACATCAAAGATACCTGGTTTCTCACTTGCAATATCACTCTGAACAGTTTCCACAAGACTGGCTGAGAAGAATGGTGTTATTACGGCTAGTGTGGTACTGTAACAGAAACATATTGTCACGTGTAGGGGGTACACGTGACAAAATGACGGGTTCTTGTTCGGATGATTGGATTTATTGACAGCTTTGTTACACGCACTCTCTCAATTACACTCAAATTACAGCTTTATCGCTGATTTACATACACCTCATAATCCACTGTCGCAGAGCACACATACTCTTCTAAATCACAGCTGACATCCTCACAGGCGACCTTCTGTATCCATGCTTCACTTCGCTTGCTTCCGCCACTCGCAAATGCTCGTAACTCGTACTCATACTGCATACTCAATACTGAATCAACACTGACGAGTACTCTTGTGATGCAGCTTCCACCCTGACCACACAGAAAACATGTTTACTGATTGCCTATCAATAGTCGCTGCACGGACTCCCCTGTTGTGTGACGTCACAGGCTAGTGTGGAGGGGTGTATACCGAGCGTTGTTACGCAATGAGCACTCGTTACAGATATTCCTATGCAACAGTCTCAACAATTTCCACTGCTTTGTTGCTCAGCGATGGACATATGCAACAATATGTTGCATGAAGACAATGCCTAATGTATTTTGGGATAATGAACAGTTCTCTAGGTTTAATCTTCTTACTGCCAAGCCAAGGTGCCACAGACTATGCAAGAACTATCAGCCTGTTTCATAAGAACCAGATAACACTTCAAAAAAGTAAATATGTGTGTAAGACATGAACATTGTGGAAGCAGTGAAATCTCTAAAACATACATATGAATTAAGAGTGAATCGTCAACTTTAGACTTTTGAAGAGACCAGTTAAAACAAACCTAAAATCAAGGAAAGTGTAAAATCGGGGATATGAAAATTCTGTAATATAAAAAAAGTGTGGGTTCCTTTATACAATATCTTTGGCAAGTCATATAAATATGCATTCATCGGGGCACACAGTAGCATAGTTGGTTGAGGCACTATGCTACAAGCCGGAAGGTCGCAGGTTCAAGTCCATATGAGGTCACTGGATTTTTTCAATTGACCTAATCGTTCCAGCCACACTATGGCCCTGGGGTCAACTCAGCCTCTAACAGAAATGAGTATCAGGAATTAATTAAATAAATTTCCTGGGGTTAAAGCGCAGCCGGTGTGTAAGGCTGACAACCTTACCGTCATCTTTCAGCTGATTGTCTAGATAACGTGGGACCCCCACACAACCTTATGGGTCTTCACGGCCAGTTACAGGGATAGCTTTACTTTTTTTTTTTACTTATATGCATTCATCAGTGAATGCTTCAAAGATTTCCACTACTTCGAGAAAGGTTCACCCTCAGCATAACATCTTTTATTTTCTTCATAGTTTTGTAGTGACCTTTATCCCAAAGCCCAGGAAACTTGATTATACCAAGGCTAAGGCTTATCATCCGATCAGCCTGTTGTCTTTCCTTAGGAAAATGGCAGAGAAACTAGAGGACAGGCACATTAGGGACAGTGCATTCAAGATTCATCCTCTACACTGAAACCAACATGCTTAGTGAATATATAATCTATTGAAACCGCACTGAATAATGTGGTAACATGCACAGAAAATACTACTGAACATAAGAATATTTCCCTTGGAGCAATCCTTGACATAGAGGGAGCTTTCGACAGAACCTCATTTGATTGTGCTGTAGAGTCTTGTTATGGATGATCTCTGGGGACTCAACAGTAATCACTACTACACATTAGGATATGCTGATGACATAGCAATCCTAATCAATGGGAAATTCCTTCAGACTGTGCCAGGGGTCTTACAGCCATGTGCACATTCCAACAATGGTGTAAAAGAACAAAGTTGTCTATCAACCCAAATAACGCAGTAGTTATACCCTTTATTAGGAAGAGGAACATAAAAGGGGCTCTAGGAACCAATCCTCTTCAGTACAATGATCCAGCTATCCAGTGAGTCAGGTACTTTGGAATATCATTAGACAAGGGACTGACATGGAGAAACCAGCTGGATAAGGTTATTAACAAGGCCTACAAGGCCATCTGGACATGCAGAGGACTGGGGACTGAAACCAAAGGTGATATACTGGATACACACTGTGGTAGTAAGATCCATAGTTACCTATGCTGCCACTGTATGATGACCCAGAGTTAAACTCAAAACAAGTCAGGCAGAAACTAGCAAATTGCGAAGGAAAGCCTGCTCGGGAATTACAGGAGCAATGAAAACAGCTCCAATAGCTGCAATGGAAGTTCTCCTTGGATTCCACCCACTACACCAGCAGGTGGAAGCAGAGGCCAAGGTAGAAAATTACAGAGTACTTTGAAATGATCAATGGAAACCCAAATCCAAAGGTTTCAAACAAGGCATATGACTGAGGACATGGGGGGGGGGAAACCCCATCTGATAAAATGACGACATATGTATGATAAACCATTCATGATCAGATTCCCTGATAGAAGTGGAAAAAGGGGTTTCAACATGACAGAAAAGGAGGGACTAATCTGGTATACAGATGGTTCCAAGACAAAAAAAAAAGGCACTGGAACCGGGGTTCATCGCCATGGATCAAGGCGGAATCTTAGCTTTAGCCTTGGAAGGTACACAACGGTATTCCAGGCAGAAGTGTATGCCATTAAGGCATGCACAGCTGAGAAACTAGAAAGAAACTATAAAAACAGAAACATCTACATTCTATCAGACATTCAAGCAGCAATTAAAGCACTTGGCAACCACCAGATCAGCTAAAAACTGGTCTAGGACTGCCATCAGTCCCTCATACAACTGGCCAGACATAACAGAGTTCAACTGATATGGGTGCCAGGTCATGAGAGTATTGCTGGGAATAAAACAGCAGATCAGCTGGCAAGAACAGGATCTGAACAACCATTCACAGGACCTGAACCAGCTTGCAGCATCTCAGTTTGAGTTGCCAAGAAAGTGGTCAGGGACTGGATGAACAGAAATAAAAAAAAGAAAAAAAAAACAGTGGGAATCCACAACTGGATTCAAACAGGCAAAGGGACTTATACCAGGATCCTCTGCCAAAAGAACAAAGGATCTGTTGAAGTTAAACAAAGATGAATTAAGATGGGTGGTAGGACTGTTTACAGGACACTGTCACCTAAAAGGACACCTTTACAAACTGAGTTCGACAGATGGCCCCACTTGTGAAAGGTATCTAGAAGAAGATGAATCAGCCACACATATCCTATGTGATTGTGAGGCCATAGCTTTTTTTAATATTTCATCATTTGAGCCAGTACTTCTTGGAACAAAGTGACTACTATGACGCCCCCATAAAGACAGTCCTACATTAATAAAGGGTTAATCAAAGAGGAAGCACAACAGATCATTGATGGTTATGGTGCAAGGGGCAGATTATTACAGCCAACCCCTCATATATTCATTCAACATGTGAGATCATGCCTCGCATGTAACAGGTGCTGGAAGATTACAGTAGCAGAAATGTTAAAGATGCAGTTAACTAAGAAAATTTTTAACAACTTCAGCAGTTCTTTCTTTAGATAAATTCAGGAACATTAATTTATTTTCAAAACTTTTATCCTTCATAAGGTTCTCATATCAATAAACTTTTGGATTCACATACAAGATTCTTCCTGGGAGGACTTAACATAATGCATCTCTATTGCATGCTTGCCTCTAAAGTAGCACTAACAGAAGGTCTCATGCATACCCTCATACTAAATAAGACACATAGCGGCCTCCGTAGTCTAGAGGTAACGTTCCCCCCTCATGACTCGTGGTACGCGGGTTCAAATACCCAGCGGAGGTCGTCGAATTTTTAAGGGCGGAAAAATACAGGGAACAAGTCCTCCGGGAGGGACTTTAAGCCATGGGTCCCGTGTCGTAGCTTTACAGCACGTAAAAGAACCTCATATCTCCAAAGGAGGTCACTGAGCCAAATTAACGGACGTTTCCCGCCCAACAGCAGTCTCTAATACCTCTGGTAGATGGGGGAAGCATTATAGATACCTCTCAGCTAGTAGAGCCGGTCTCGCTGGCTGGGCGGGACTGATGGTAAGCACCAGTACCGATAGGATATAGAGACTGGTAGAAATCATAGAGGGAAGCACAATGGACCAATACAGGTCTCAGTGCATGGGGAAACCCACCCTCTCCAATAACTAACTAACTAACTAACTAAATAAGACAAATAGTGGCCTCCGTAGTCTAGAGGTAACGTCCCCACCTCATGACTCGTGGTACGCGGGTTCAAACCTGCCGGAGGTCGTGGAAATTTTAAGGGTGGAAAAATTCAGGGAACAAGTCCTCCGGGATGAACTTTAAGCCGTGGGTCCCATGTCGTAGCTTTACGGCACGTAAAAGAACCTCATATCTCCAAAGAAGGTCACTGAGCCAAATTCAAGGACGTTTCCCGCCCACCAGTAGTCTCTAACGCCTCTGACAGATGGGGGAAGCATTATAGATACCGCCAAGCCAGTAGAGGCCAAACTCGCTGGCTCGGTCGGGACTGATGGTACGCACCAATATCGGTAGGGTATAGAGACTGGTAGAATATCATAGAGGGAAGCACAATGGACCAATACTGGTCTAAGTGCATGGGGAAACCCACCCTCTCCAATAACTAACTAAATAAGACAAATGATTTATTCCGAGTCTGCAAGCAGAAAGTTGAAAATCATACTGACTTACCATTTGAGGAGGATATGTTGGCCAAATGACTTCAGTGAACTATGCCATGAAATTTCCCTGAAAACAGAAATAAATACTTTTACATACAGAATAATAAAAGCACTGCTTCACAATATGCACCTGCTAGAGAGTGAAGGATATTACATCTATAAAGCATATAGAAAGGAATATAATGTAGTATTAAAAAATGCAAAAGCAAACTACATTCAGAAAATTATAGCCAGATCAAATAACACTCCAAAAATATTGTGGGAATTTATTATTAGAGAAAGAGGCTCACCAAAAAATACTCTCACTAGTAATATACACTTACAAGATGGAAATGAAATAGTCTCAAGTCCGAGTAGAACATGTAACATATTTAACAAAACCTTCATAGAAACTCTAAATAAACTTATACTTGACAAAAATTGATTACATCCACAAACTAGTAATAACAATATAAGCATAAAAGATTCACTTGTCCTATTAGAAATAACAGAGACTGAATTGATTGAAGTAATTCAGGGCATGAGGAATAAAAAATCAGCATGACTTGATGACATCTCGCCATATCTGCTAAAAAAATGTACACCTTCCATAATAAAGCCACTCTTAGAATTGGTCAATGCATCAATCAGAGAAGGCATCTTCCCTTCTAAACTAAAAAAAATCAGTAGTCAAACCAATCTACAAAAACGGGATAAAAGAAGATGCAAATAACTATCGTCCAATTACTCTTGTACCTGCCCTTTCAAAGGTTCTGGAAACTGTAATAACTAACCAGTTAATAGCATTTTTAGAAAACACAATAAACTTAATAAATCTCAGTTTGGATTTAGGAAAATAAATCTACTAACGTTGCAATAGCCACAATTATTGAAAACATAATAGAAAGTTTGAATGATAAAATAAAATGCAACTGTGTACTATTAGACTTATCAAAAGCCTTTGACTGTATTCAACATAACATTCTCATGGATAAATTTTACAAATATGGAGTCCGTGGTCCCCCTCGTTGGTATCTCCACCTTATCGTGGTGAGGGGGTTTGAGTATGCCAAGGACCCTGAGAGCTATACCAGCGGTAGCATAGCTACTGGCAGGGCCTCCCTTGCTGGACAGGTCAAAGGGTAGGCATCAGACGAAGAGAGACACCGAAAACTGATGCCGGAAGCAGCGCCATCAGCAGCGACTTGAAGCACAGAGCAAATGATGCTCGAGATGGTTCAAGTTCGTATAGCAACAGGCGTGACCAGAGTGGTTTGAACGGCTGTTGTACTGCGATGTGGAAAGCAAATGGAAAAACTACCACATTATCACTTTTCCTGGATAGTCTCTTTCCAAAAACAGAAGATCGCATTAAGTGGAGAAACTGTTTCGGAAGAGGCTGTGGACCTGTCGTCAGACAGATTACTGATGAATGAATGGAGTCCGTGGTATACCACATAAGCTAATAAAATCCTATCTCAGCAACAGAACTCAACATGTAAAAGTAACACATGCAGAAGGCAATCGTATGAAAGAATATTTGTCAAGTAGCCTCCCAGTGAGATACGGAGTCCCCCACGGATCGGTCCTTGGCCCATTACTCTTCATCTTATATATAAATGATATCCTACATCTAACACAAGGCAGATCAGTAATGTATGCTGATGATACATCAGTACTGAATGTAGGGCAAGATATGAATGAGCTCCAAAACACGACTTCAAATGATACAGGAGTGGTAGAGCAATACTTTGAGACAAATAATTTATTTATAAATCCATCTAAAATCACTATATTCTCTTCCAGACAAAACAGTGCAGGCAGGAAAGGAATCTAAAAATCCTAATAAAGAACAGGGAAATATCAAATGTAAAAAGCACAAATTTCTTGGGGGTAGTAATAAATAGTACCTTGAGCTGGGAATTACATATTGAAAAAACCTGCAGTAGAATTAGCCATAACCTGTTCATAATTAACAGGGTATCTAAAATGCTCGATATAAATGAAAGAAGAATGTTGCATTACGGTTTGATCTATCCTCATCTATCTTATGGAATAATAGTATGGGGACATAGTGCTAAGACCCTCACTAGAAGAATTTTTGTACTCCAAAAAAAGGGCAGTAAGATACACTGCAGGGCTAAAACATCTGGAATCGTGCAGGGATAGCTTCAGAAATTTAAAGATACTAACAGCATACTCGCTATACATACAAGAAACAATCCTATATGTAAAAAGAAAAGTATAACTGCACAAAGTGTATGGGCACAACTTAGAACTTTATAATAATAATAATAATCCTTCAGTAGCTGGCTGTATCTTTTACAACAAATTTCCTAACAACATAAAAGAAATAGAAAACAAAAATCAGTTCACAAGGGAATTGAAGTTACTTATTCAGATGTGCTACTACTCAACGCAGGACTATTTGAACGATGAATTCTCGAATATTGGCTACTGATATAAGCAGAAGTATATAGTATATAATGTATAAAATGCTGTGTATTTTATATAATTTTTTAGTAATAAGATTGTTGTAATTTAATAATGTATATTAGCTGAAAGACTTGTCCTATATCATTGTATCAGGATCTAGAGGAGTAATAAAAGAATGAATGAATGAATGAATGAACGTACACAGGAACTTTAGAATTTTTATACACCTAACCTAGCAGGGGGAAAAAAAAGTAATCTGGCTACCCAGTCAACCTTTGGCTGGTAACTAATTTACCACCTGAGGCTAGACACTCTGTTCTTGAAGTTCTGAATCTACACAATTAATAAATCACTACCCTACACACTAAGCCTCTGTTTACTATAGTCTTCACTGGTCACTGCGAGATAATCTTCACTAGGCACTGCTAGGTTATGGCTGCCTTGCAACTCTCTAAACTGTCTGGTAAACTGCAACCAGCCCTTGCTAGCACAATCATTCTTGGCTCCAAGTCCTGTGATTCTCATGACTCTGGAAATCATGTAACTCTGCTGCTGGCCCTTGCCAGCATAGTCATTCTTGGCTCCAAGTTCCGTGAAACTCATGACCACATTTTACTGTTTTATAACTCTGGGAGCTGTGCAACCATTCTGATTCCCTCCCACTTAACTTAACTGGTCCCGTTACATAGCATCAAGCTGATAGTGAGCACCAGTACTGGTAGGGTATGGAGACAGCAGAAATTAAAAGGGGGACGTACAACAGACTATTAGTTGCGGTGCATGGGGAAACCCACCCCTTCTATACTGGATACTGGATACATAGCATCAAGATGAACCACACAAAAAACATACTTTCCAACATCTTTTCTATTGTTGCATGTGAATCCATTGCTGCATACATAAATTTATCAAGCTGTTACCTAGATGCTGAGGATTTCCCAGCCACCATGTCACAATATTATAATCAATGACATAAGCAAGTAATGACAATTAGTCCTTTTATTTTATTTTCACATCATATTCCAATTAGATTACACCTAGCACTATGGCGGAAGTATGGGAAAAGGTCACGAGGAATTTTAAGAACATACAAAACTTGTAACACAAAAGAAGCAACAATATCACCACACAGAAGTAACATGTTTCAATTTGACCTAACTATATTAGTCACAGAGGAGCTGGCATAGCTCAGTCAGTACAGGGAACAGGCAACAGGCTGAATGACCAAGGAGTTGGGGTTTGGTTTCCAATAAGGAAAGAGGTCGTTCTCTTCTCCACAACATCCACACAGCCTCTGGGGCCCATCCACCCTCTTATACAATGGGAACTAGGGCCTGTTTCCTTTGAGGTGAAGTGGCACGGGCCTGAAACCGACAACCCACCTCCATCTAGTGCCGAGGTTGAGAATGATGAAGTTATACCTCCCACTCCTCCACATGTCTTCACAGTGGTTTACATTACATTGGCTAAAAAGTAAAGGTAAAGCTGTCCCCGTGTTTAATTAATTACACACCATGTCACGAAGATGTGTGGGGGTGGACGTACATCGCCATCTTTCTTGACCTCAACACTAGTTGGAAGTGGGTGGTCAACTTCAGACCCCAGCAACTTTATCCCCAGGGAAAGAGCCCCTGTAGCCATTGGACAGGAGGCTGTGTGGGCCCCAGAGACAGTCTGGATCCTGTGAGACGAGAAAAGTCTCTAGTCCCTACTGGGAATCAAATCCCAGCTGTCAAACCCGTGGCTTGTCACTATACCGAGTTATCCTGGCTCCTTATATTGGCTATAAGTAAACTAATGTGATACAAAATTTCCAAATTTTTGTCACTTTATTTGGAAATACATCCTTATAAATTCACAGAGTACAATACCATATAACTAATAACTCCGTGATTTCAGTCCGCAAGTGTACTATACCGACAATACCATATAGCATGTCTAAACTTGTGACATAATGAATTCTTTCACAGCACTGTACCTATACAGTGTGTCCAGGTTCTGTTAGGACTGTGTTCATTAAAAATACAAGATGTGAAATATTTTCAAAATTTCACTTTTTTTTTTTTCAAAATAGTCTCCTTCTGAATCAATACATAGCTGGAATCAATTGAAAAGTTTTCGAAAACAGTCACTGTACTCCTTTTGGGGAATCACATTTAAAACTGCGATACACTCCCTTTGGATGTCCTGGTCGGTTTCGTGACGGCCTCCTTTCATCACCAACTTAACTTTTGGGAACAACCAGAAATCTGCTGGAGCCAAATCTGGCGAATACAAAGGATGATCAAGGACTGTGATCCCTTTTCTGGCCAAAAAATCATGCACAATCTTCGATTTGTGGGGTGGGACATTGTCATGGAGGAGAGACAAGGAAACTTGCTCTCGATATTCAGGTCAAATTCGAAGAATTCTCACCCACAAATGATTGAGGACCCCGAGATAATAATCAGAATTCACTGTTTGACCATCTGGGAGAAATTCCTTATGAATGATTCCTTTGGAATCGAAGAGAATAGCTAGCAGTGTCTTTACTTGACTCTTCTGCATGCACACTTTCTTTGGTTTCGGCTTCTTTGGGCTCAACCACACTGCACTCTGCCGCTTTGTGAGAGGCTCATATTGAAAACACTATGTCTCCTCACCAGTAACAATCAATTTTGTAAAATTTATATCACTTTGGGCTGACTATAACATGTCTTTGCAGTGTTCCACTCTGGCACGTTTTTCATCGCCTGACAGCTCGTGTGGTACAAACCACGCATAGACCTTCCATTTGCCCAAATCCTCAGTCAAAATTTGATGCACAGTAATTTTTGGTATTCCCAAAAGCTCCTCGATGAGTCTTGCAGAAACACATCTGTCTGATGCAAGGATTTCAGTCACTTTTTTCACATTTTCTTCAGTGTGACTTCTTCTCAGCTCTGATGCACGTGGACCGTCTTCAATGTCCTGCCTGCCGTCACGAGAAAATGTTCAAGTGACTCAAACAATCACTACCATAAACACTTTTCATCATTTTGTATGCTCTCTGGCTGTTTTGCCTAACTTCAAACAAAATGTTATGTTTGACTCCCTGTTCAACCGCCATTTTCCAATGAGCGTCAGACGAGTACTGTTACATTCTAGGTCAGAAAACATGATGCAGCGATGCTTGCGCTTTGAAATTATGGACAGCCACAGCTGAACCTTCAAGAATCTTAACACCACAACTCGCAAACAGATGGCACTGCAGGGAAAAATAAAAAAAAAATAGTCCTAACGGAGCCTGGACACACCATGTAAGTTCGATTTGTTCATAGACAATTTAACAGCAATGTATCAACTGTAGCAATTACCGAGTTTAACTAAGTTAGTTTCATTGCTTTGTCATTTAGTGTGCAGCAAAACAATGGCTAAGTCAACACAGGTTATCCAAGCAATTTCAAACTGATTATGAAATAAGCGATTAAAAATCATGTCACATATATGAAGAACTCAACCCCACTGAAATTCGATATGTGCTCCACACACGTTTCTTGCATGACATTTTGTAGTCTGTTATGAGGAACCCCTACAACAGCAATTCATTCAATCTTCATTCTTGATATCATCTCATAAAAGGAAGTTAGAAGGAGGACGTTCGGGGCGCATGAATGTAATGAAAAAGTTTCTAACGATGTCTTGCCCTCAACCATGATTAATTCTGATTTTGATTACATTAGGGACAGCCCAAAAGTGAACCCATTTTGCACTACGACCTCTGACAAAGTGTACAGTTACTTCCTCTTTCTTGTTGGAGCTGATGACTGTGAACAGTACAGTCTCCCGAGCTCTAACATGCGGTACTTCAGAGACAGCCTGAGGTTCTGAAGGAACATACTGCCCCATCTGCCGGGTCAAAGTGTAAGCCAAGCAAGAAGCAGGCAACAAGGCTCAGTTTGCCATATGCGGCATGCTTAGTCATATCAAAATATTTTATGTCACGCTGCTTGTTTGCAGTCATCCTCTATACTGACTGCAATTATGGTACAAAGAACTTCTCTACAGACTACTGAATCTAACTCACTACATACTTAGGCCAAGGTGTGAATTTGCTAATCAGGTCTTCAACTGCAAGTGTCATGCCTCGTATCATGAGTACGCTGCCGAGCCCCTTCCATAGTGTGGTAATTCCCTGACGTCTGTGTAGGTGGACAATGACAGGTAGAAAGGTGACAGGCATCAGATGGTAGAGAGACGAGTTGTTGTGCACCTGCAGTACAATTAAAGGTAGATTAGTAAGTAAACATAGTCAGGGGCACAAGCATATGGTTCGCTAAACTATGGTATCGCTGAAACATTTTTTTCTGGAACCCTGTGAAATATAATTGTCAACAACAGTGTGAAGGTAGCAGGCATCCTCTTGGATTAGGAAACTGGAGTTTGTGGTACCACATAAACCCAATAGGCGGCTTCCGCCAGATAATTCTCATTAAATTCAGTACATCTATAAAACTAGGAAGGAAGAATATAGACTGGATTTATCTGGCTCAAGATATGACCAGTGGCAAGTTCCTGTGATCATGATAATGAACATTTAGTTTCCATAAAATAGAAAGTTAATTCTCATGATTATGTCATGGAAACCAACATGGAAACATCTCTATTTTATACATGCAAAGTACAAAAAAAGTAAAGCTATCAAGTGAAGGCCCACATTGAGGGTCCCACATTACCTAGACAATCAAAGATGGCAGTAAAGTTGTCAGCCTTACATGCCAGCCAGGCTTTACTCCCCGGGAAAATTATTTAATTAATTCCTGGTGTTCATTTCTGTTAGAGGCTGAGTGAACCCCAGGGCCATAGTGCAGCTGGAAGGATTAGGTCAATTGAAAAAAATCCAATGACCTCAGCGGGACTTGAACCCTCGATCTTCTGGCTTGTAGCATAGTGCCTTAACCACTACGCTACCACGTGCTACATATACATGCAAACATACAATTTATTAACTTTATAGACTGTACATATAACTGCTAACAGAATTACTGTTTTTATTTTAAGTTTTATAAAGATCTTTTGATTTATGAATGTTTTTCTATTGACTTAAATTATTTTAAAGAATCTACAAGGAACACTTGAACCCTTGAGAATATCTGTGTAAGCCTTAGGGTCCTGGTATTCCTACCTAAATAATGCTTTCAGCCAACAGATTCAACTGATAAAAAGTTAAAAAGGTAAAGCTAGCCATGTAACAGACAGTGGAGGCCTATAGGGTTAAGAGATGCCAAGGCTCCCACATTTTCTAGATAATTGGCTCAGAAATGGTGGTGAGGTTATCACCTTACACATTGGTTGCCCTTTACTCCCAGTAAGATTCCTGGTACTCGTTTCTGTTAGAGGTTTAGTTGACCCTGGGGACATAGTGTGGCTGGCATAAATAGGTCAATTAAAAATATCTTCTTAATTAAAGAAAGAAATCAGTTTCAGGTAAACATTCTACAACAATGACAAAAAAATATGAAATATCACAAAAATTACAGTGGAAAGTAGGAATGTATACAAATGAATAAACTATGTGAAGAATGATACAAAATAAACTGATTCTCAATCTTCTGCTCAGTCAATAGGCACAAATCCCTTTAAGTGAAAGAGCAAACCTTACACTTCTAGATCATAAAATCTGACTACTGACCTCATGTCTCGGAGTGCAACAAATCATTGGCATATTTGTGACGCAATACCTACCTGACACTGACGCCTTAGGACAACAAATGGGTGACTCAGAAGGTTCTCTGTGATGAGGCTTGCCAGCCCCACACCAATACCAATATATTTTGTGATAGTACCATCTGTGAACACAGAAAAATTAACAGCTTTCTAAAAATTAAGAATGTCTCCTGGATTGCTAATTTTAAATCACTGGCAATAATCTGTGCAGAGGAATTAAAATTACTAAATGAAATGCAATGCCATTAATAACCATCAGCTAAACAGGGATTTTCGTTCAGCAGAATTAACTTTTATCCATACAATTCTGTTTTAAACACAGCTATATGGATATAAGACAGGAATGGATTTTCTGCTGCAAAAAATTAGAAAACATTTTTCACATGCCTTATAAGTACAAAGTATGGTTTAAAATATCTGAAAGCATTCTTTTTAAGTACCCAGACTGAACAAAGCAACCACCAAGAGTCACTAGTATCTCAGACAGTGAAGCACGGTTGCAGTGAACCTGAAAAAAATGTTTTAAGTTGTGTATTGGAAATCTGTCAATTAACATAAAGGAATTCTTTGTATTTAGAAAATGTATGTTTGATACTGTATCACAACAGTCTTGCATATTTTTAAGACACAATGTCACGAACACTCAAATCTGTCAGGACTTCAGACTCAACTGTGTATTACTCCTGTGATGAAATCCTGCACGTGATTCTGAAATCATCATTCTCACGAAAATATAAATGGAACAACTTTTATATTACTGAATCAGTTTCCAAGCTGTTGAATTCTTCAGTTTATGTTGACTGTTACTGATTTGTTTTACTGTTTATAACTGATTTGTGGTCTCTGCAACTCTGTAACAGACTGTGACGGTGAACAGAAATTTTCAGGAATGTAGCAAACCAAGTCAATTATAGCACCTTCAATTAATTTGAGTTATTAAACACTTCTACCTTCTGGGATACAGCGCCATGTAGTCCACTGAAAGTAAAAGTGGCAAGCATACAACCTGCTTTCATGGTGATTTCTTATTTGGGTGATTCTTCAGCACTGAAAGATGGAGGAGATACGTTCCTCCAAAACACAATAGACTACATGGTGCTATATCCCAGAGGAATGAACTCGCCCAAACATTTTCCTTCCTGTGCAATGTTCAAATTTTGTTCAGTGTTTCTTCATGGTACTTAAGCAGACAATTTTTCCTTCAAGCTGACTCATGTTGAGAATAAGAGTACATTTCAGAATGACGTCCTAGCTCAGTGATTACTTATTTGACAAACTGGTATGTCTGTAAACACAAATTTTTACACAGTTCTATTGCAGATGTGGCACATTCAGAAGGTCCTGAAGAAGAATTTACAGCAGAAGGATCAACATTTAAGAGATACCTTACTTTGCGGATCCTGAAACTGACAATGTCAGAAATATGCTTCTTTGTACTTACTGTAAAAC
>NW_019737390.1:56446-78653 GCF_002891405.2 Cryptotermes secundus
GGATTTGTGGTGGACAAAGTGGCGCTTGGGCAGGTTTTCTCTGAGTACTTCAGTTTCCCCTGCCAATCTTCATTCCACCAATTGCTCCACAATCACCCTCACCTATCATATGGGGCTGGTACAAGAGGCCAGATGTGGCCGCAGTTCAAGGGACTTTGTCCCACTCCACTAGCAATAAAAAAAATACTGTTAAATGCAGTGTAACTTGAGAACACTGCTGTGCAAAAACAGATCTTATACGTGCCTAACAAAAGAGAACCTAACCACCAGTAGTGAAGATATCCTTTCGTTAATTAACACCCTGATGTAAATAGGAACTGGCACTAAATTCTACTTTTCCCATTTCTGTAAACTAATCTCAACTGCTTTACCACAGTTACATTAGAAAATTGGTACTGTTGAAAAGCTGCGTGAAGAACTGTAGGGGCCAATACTTAGTACCCAACAGCAGTGGTTATAACTGCCCTACTGATTTACTGACTGACTAGACATAACATGAACATGAGTCATTTATGCTCATCTACACTTAAACTGCTGTAACCCTGAGTGGGAGATCCCCACATCCAAGGAAGGAAACATACTCACTGAATGACATACATCACTTATCTTAACAGTCTGATAACAGGTTGCACAGATGTGTGAAATAGTCATTCATTCTCCATTACTATTCAGTTTTATTCATACAGCCCAAAATATGTATTTTCATAAGAAATGTAACTTGAATATTACAATGATTTTTGCAAGCACAATATCTGAAATGTTTAACTCAGACATCTTTTCCCTAGTTACAAAGATTTCTGACAAAAGAAATGTGTAATGGAATCTGAGGTGGGAGCATATACACAAGCATGTCTAATGCTCAGATAAAATACTATCACTTTGTTAATCGCTAATTATATACTAAAACTGATTATGACATGAAATACTTCTTCCACAAATTTATATCCTTGTTTTAAACTATGCTGATTTTATTGATATTTAATTAAATAAACCGATGTTCATTTAGAACATACAAAAAGAATGGCTTATGTACAAATGAAATACTTGAATATTTTGAGGCCTTTAATTCGACTTAAAAATTACCAAATTTAAGAGCAGAAAGGCCAGAGTCAGAGGACAGATTACTTGAAATGGAAAGAGTAACAAGTAGATCACATATTGAGGTAAACAGGCACAAGCAGTATGCATCATCCTGTAATTGTTATATTTCATTTCACAGACATGACAATGGACACTAATGTGGAGGCCGAGGGATGTCACATCAAAGCTTTTATTAAGAATCGTTAGTAATGGTTCCTACCTTAAGTTGTAATGCCAATATTAGTGAAGACATGGAATTTAAAACAAACCTATGGTACTTTCAGTGGCATTACACTCAACTGGTTCATAGTTATTAGGGGGGGGGGGGGGGCTGATACACATGATACCATACTCTCATGGTTAGCAGCGGGTTAAAAATTACAGTAAAGTAAACATAAAAACTTAAACGCTATTTCATAAAATTTAACTCTTCTGAATCTTACTTTGTAGATGTTAAGACTATAAACTTCCAAGACATGTTTTCAAATACATAGTACGCATATATCCCATATGCACACATAAAATCTCCTTGGTCATTCAGCCTTAACCTACAAATGTCCTACTGTTAAAGTACGTCCATGGCGGAAAAGGTTACATGGTACGCCACATCTTGTGGCAGAGATAACTCACCCAATTAACCTATATGAAAATACATAAACGTACGAAAATACTTAAATGGACTCACCGTCATCCTTTTGGGATGCATCTTCAAAACTTTTAGGAGAAAACCGTTCTCGGGATGCACCACCAGAGAAACGCAAAACCTCATCACTTTCATATCTACTCTGAATTGGACGATCTGAAATACTTTCATATGAATGTCTCGGATAGCTTTCCATCCCTGCCATCTTCCATTAACCAATCTTTAAAAACTATGATTCATATGTACAAAATGTGCACCACAAAACAACGTGATTAACTTCCTGTCTCTAACCAGAAATGGCCACAGATAAGCTACGCAAAATAATCAAGGGATCAAGTGGAGCTCGAAGAGTGAAGACGTGAATAGTGATAACGGTGATAACCTAGCAACGAATAGTGAAAGCTGACTGAGTAGACTTAATGTTGTGTTAGAATATATTAATTAATTTTGTTTTCTACTGAAACTGCAGAAAAAACTGATAAACTACCTTTTTGTGAAGCTGCCGGCATATGGACAGCACCGGGACCACCGGGACTGGATCGTACCCACAGCAACAGGTAATGCGACAGACATTCACAGGCCCAGTACCACCATACCAGTTTCAACAAACCAGCTGCAATGTGATGTCTCTGAAACAAACAACAATTAACAGAACTCCATCAGTAAGCAATAACAAAAATGACCCAAGATGAGCCAGCAGGTAGAGAAAAGGAAAAGGTCTTACCAAACGACAGAAACAACAACGGAAGAAAATCCTTTTCTCATTAATACCCAAAACTGATATAAGAGCTCTCACGGCCCTCAGACGAGGATACGCAAACAAACGAGACAAATGAAACAGCAACAAACACTAAAAATATACAACCAAGAGAATCTAAACCCCCACCCATGTATATATATCCTATATACAGGTTGTGAGACGTTTGAGGTTCCCACATTTTCTAGACAATCGGCCCATAGGTGGCGGTAAGCTTATCAGCCCTACGAGCCAGCCGCCCTTTACCCCCAAGAATATTCCAAGAATATTCCTGTTAGAGACTGAGTCGAGCCCAGGGCCATAGTACGGCCGGAAGGATTAGGTAAATTGAAAAAATCAATGAAATCATCGGGATTCGATCCCGCGACCTTCCGGCTTGTAGCATAGTGCCTCAATCAACTACGCTACCGCGTTCCCCCATATATATATGCTAACTAAGTTCCATGGCTTTAGTCCGCAAGCGAACTATACCGACCGAGCGACCGCCGCTTATCGGCGAAGTTAGTACCAACTTTAGCGGATAGAGGGTGCCTCGTGGTAAGTCCGGATGGGCACTGCCTAGGCATTTTTTTTTTGTATTTACAATATTCTTTCTACGATAGAAAACATCACCAGGATCGTTAATTTCTGTTTTCTAGACCGGAGCCGCTACTTCTCCATTCAAGTAGCTCCTCATTTATCCTCACGAGGCTGAGTGGACCCCGTTCCAGATCCACGACGTCTCAGAAAATCTGGTAACGCCGGGAATCGAATTCGGGACCTCTGGATCTGTAGGCAGGAACTCTGACCACTAGACCAGAGAGGCGGTCTTATATACGGTGACGAGACAGCAACATATACTTAGTTTTCTCTGTGTTTACTTCTAGACCAACCTTCTTACTTGCGTCAATTAAAGTTTGTGTGTTACAGAGAAAACCAGGTATATCCGTATATGTTACTGTCTCGCCACCAAAATGCAGGACAAAATCTTGACATAAAGATAGGAAACATATTTTGAAAATGTGGCACAGAACAGATATTTGGGAACAACGATAACAAATCAAAACCTGATTCAGGAGGAAATTAAGAGGAGATTGATCTCGGATAATGCTTACTACCATTCAGTCCAGAACCTTTTGTCTTCTCGTCTGCTGTCCAAAAACATAAAAATTACAGTATACAAAACTATAATTTTTCTTTGGGTTCTGTATGAGTGTGAAACTTGGGCTCTGACATTAAGGGAGGAACATAGGCTGAGGGTATTTGAGAAGAGGGTGTTGAGGAGAATATTTTGAACGAAGAGAGATGAAACGACAGGAAGTTTGGAGAAAACTGCATAATGAGGAACTTCATAAGTTGTACTCTTCTCCAAGTATAATTAGAATGATCAAGTCAAGGAGGATGAGGTGAGCAGGGCATGTAGCACGAATGGGGGAGACGAGGAATGCATATAGGATATTGGTGGGAAAGCCAGAAGGAAAGAGACCACTCTGAAGACCAAGGCGTAGGTGGATGGACAATATTAAAATGGATCTTAGAGAGATAGGATGGTCTGGTCTGGACTGGATTGACCTGGCTCAGGATATGAACCCCTGGAGGCTTTTGTGAACACGGTAATGAACCTTCGGGTTCCATAAAATGCTGGGAAATTCTTGAGTAGCTGCAGAATTGGCGGCTCCTCTAGAAGAGCTCAGCTCCATGAGTAAATAAGTATCATCATTGCTTGTGCTGGGACGTCCGGGACTCTTCTTACTGAGTACACTTCCTGTTTCTAAAAATTTATTTTTTCCAGTCTACGATACTGTTTCTAAAAGGAGGATCTTTCTGGTAATGTGTTCTGAAGTTCTTCTGCGTTTGTGTCACCGATTTCGTTTCACAAAACCACACCACTCTTTGCGCTCTCTCATGCGGGGTCGCCATTTTCTCAACAATGAAGACTGTACTGACAGCTATGAACACGTTCGTGACCTGTAAAGAAGAAAATATACTTTTTGAGTTGATCTTTCTATCATTGCTAAAGGTTTATTTCTATCTTTGTTATTTCCCGAATTATTAAAGATCAAAATGTGTCAGACCTTTTGTAGACATTCTGTATATATACGTGCATACTGTAGTAGCACAAGGCTGCGTCACAATAGTTAATTCGTTACACGCTAGATGTCAGATACCTGCATGAACATTTTGTGCTAACTTTGAGATTTTCAAATTTAAATGCTTAAACATTGTACAAAAAGCTCAAATTCAACGTTTTTATGTTAGTACTCTGAACAGAGTATATGAAACACGAGTAGTATGCCCGTATATTGTTAAAATAAATAGTTCTATTACCCCGTCTGGCTGCTTTCAAGGATCACCATTGCTTTCGCAATTGGACTGTTGTAGGGAGTTTACACTTATTATACATCCAGCAGGATGTGCTGCAATTCGACACAAATGTTCGTGAATGGAAGACGGATATATGGCAATACATTGAATTATATCCACAGTTAGGCGCCACTCTGTATGCAGGACGGAGGTCTCTGTCATCAAACAAGTTAACGTCAGGAATTAATGTTATATTTTAGCGTCCTGTTGCACTGATTTAAGTCCATGATTTATTTAATCCGTCTTGCAGTGCATACACTCATTTATCTCCTTCTCTTCCTCGCACTACATGTTTCGGCATAATAATGCCATCTTCAGGTGCTTACTTATCCANGAGTTAGTGCCAAATTATATGATTAATAATTAAATTGTAAATATTGAAGCGCGTGAGTGCCATCCGCGAATGACCTCTTGATAACAGGTAAAGTAAAGCCATAATTTTACTCGGTGCCTAACTAATTAAGCACCTCGCCATGGAGATGTATGGGGAGCGGCTTTATAGCTCCACCATGCTTAACCTTGGCATTAGATATGATGTGGTCATCTTCATGACCCCTTCCGCTCTACGCCATGGGGAGGAGTCCCTAGTGTCCTTTGGATAGGAGGCTTGGTGGGTCCCAGACCCGGTCTGGACTCTGTGGAGACAAAAAAAAAACATCACGATAATGACAGGTCATGTTAAGTAAAGGGATTTGACCCTTCCAGCCTTGGCATCAACAATTTTTACCCTAATAAGAAGTTGATTCTGAGAAGGAAGGGATGGAACACACTACTAGCTACTACAGGTTATTGAACGTGCACACAATAAACTGCTTTACTTCTGAATTCTGAGTACCGTCGATTTTCGAATACCTCTGGCATCTCTGGACCGAGACTCGAAATTAGTCTTTTTCTGACGTCCTCATATTTTAGAACTGGACCCATTAATGATTGAAACTGGAATTGAAAGGCTAAAGGTGGGTAATGTAAAGTTGTCCCTGTGCTTAACTAATTATGAACTAAACCATGAAGGCTTAGATGTATAGATCCACATTTTCTTGACCTCTGCGCTAGTTTGAGGTGAATGGTCAGCTCCACGCCCCGGTCGCTAAAGGTTAGTATGAATATGAATTTAAAGTAGTTCACATAGTCAGCGAAACACATATTTCTTCATGCAGTCCGGCTGTCGATTTCTTGCAAGAGAAAGACGAGCTTCCACGCAAATAGCGCGGCTTTTGTTTGTAATCCGCTACGACGCGGTAAAAACATCGCGGCAGCTAACAGTCACACGCTCGGAGTGGCCGCGGCAGCAAGCGATTCGTGCATGTACTACTAGTATCTTGGTGACAGTCGTGTATTCCACTATCAGATTTAAACAACTTCTTTCCAGCGCATGTTAACCACAACAGATTATAAGAGACGTGACTTGGCGTTTTATAACTCTAAGGTTTGAGAATTTTGAAATCCCTGGTCTGTTCCAGTATTCTTCAGAGCTCTATTGACTTGTCACGTATTTTAGCTTCATTGATAGTTTGGCGTGTTGCTTCTGTTATTCCGTTTTAAATGCAAAATGCTTAACTAGGTGCGGATTTATATTTGCGACAGACATATGAACTTATTCTGTATAGTAGGCCTATGAGCACCAGCGTACGCCTCCACGAAAACACTGACGAGTGAGTCAACTTGTCAAGAAAATTTGTGTATATGCCTGGTGATGCTTTTAATTGTAGCATTAAGAAAATACGAGTACATTGGCGACTTTGTTGTCGTCGGTGAAATCCTGTGATATTACGTCCTAATAGAGTTTTTTAATAAGATCCTGGCAGGAATTATATTACCGATATTCTATGTAATATATTTGTTATAACCAGAACTGTAAATATATGTCCGTTTCGCTGTTACAAACCTTCTTTAAGATTTCGTTTGGATATTGATAAGCGAATTTAAGTTTTTCGTAATTTTCGACATATATCTTTATAAAGTGATCAACTGAATTAGCTGAATTTTAAGATTTATTGTCTTTGTAACCAATATCAGGTCTTTTACATACTCACATACCTACGTCGATTTGGGGGAACTGACAGTGTTCAATCCTTGTTAACTTACGTATTTCCTTGTTTTCTCGTTGAAAATTAACTTGATGTTGTGATAAACTGGACTGTTTAGTAAGTTGTGTATGAATTTCAATAGCCTACGACAAACGATCTCAGTCATTTTCATTGTTATGACTTTCATTACGGCGCATTATTACACTCACAGTTTTCACTAACGTTTTTACTTGTCACGTTACGTTTTGAATGCAATGTTCAACGAAACAAACGACTTACGAAATCTCCCACGATCTGAGTTCAGTTCTCGTTCATGGCTGCTTTCATTTGTGCTGGACCAGCTCGATGGAATGAAAGACTTACAGCACTGCTTCCTGTACAGGTATGTATGTTTCTTACTTAACGGAAGTGACCGTATGCTTGTAGCGCGAGATGTTCAGTTGCGCAAGAGTCACGTGTCTGTTGTTCCGTCTTCTGGTATACGCAGTACCACTGGATTAACATTCTGGCCGCAGCTACACTTCTGCATGGAGCACGATCTTAAATAAAATGCGTTATCAGATGTACTTTGTAGGTCTAATAGAGACTGCGTGTTTTCTGTGTGATAGGAATTTAATTTTTAAATGTTTAGATTAACCTCTTACTGATCCTTTAGCGCGTAATCATAAAACTGTCCACTTGCCTGTACCTTGTCTCCAATTATCTTTATCAGAAGCAGTAACGAGCACTGCCTACCTTAATTGCTTGCATAAGTTGGGGTGATCTAAAAATAATAAGTTCCCTAAGTTGCTACACGGACTACACGGGGTTATATCCCACGTCTCTTCGGAACCACCTCTGTGAAAACCTCAGAACCTGCATGCAAACAAGTTAAGTGTGGTTTAAATGTGGTATTATGACCGAGAGGCCGGAGTTCGAGTCTCGGTTCGGTCAAGAATTTTCTTTTCTCCACGTCGTCCAGATAGTCTCTGCCGCCCACTCAGCCTCCTATCCAGTGGGTACCGGGGGTTGAGTTACCGCGGCGTGAAACTGGCCACTCACCTCAAAATAGTACCAAGGTTAAAAAGATGTGGATCTATACGTCCATTCCCCCATAAACCTTCATGGCGTAGTACATAAGTAGTTAAACACAGGGACAACTTTATTTTTTTTAATTCATATTACTATTTCTTATAAAAACAATATTTAAATTACTAATTTCTTATTAATGAAAATTTAGTGATGTGAATATTTTTTTACGTTGAATTGTGTGCCGTTGTAATCCATAATGAACATCTCGGGATCCATTGAGCACGCCATCAGCCGTATGGATCCATACACGCGTTTGAAACACGAACGGTCGGATTGCACACGTTGCTTGTAATGCATTATGTTGTTCTATATGTAAGAGTGCTTTATGAAAACTATTTTAAAATTTTTAAGATTATCTGAAATTTTCACAATCATGAAAAAATGCTTTTGTTTTACGAAGTATGTAAATCTCCGAACATGTCGGGGAAATGATGAATTTAAATTTATTTCAAGAATTTGTGGCACATTTGATACTGCTGTAGTAATAAATACTGCTACTGACGTACGTTAAGCTTGATTTTAATTTGATTTTACTATTTTCTCATGAAATAGTAGGCCGTGGCGTAATTGGTTGAGGCAGTATGCTACAAGCCAGAAGGTCGTGGGTTCGATTCTTAATGAGGATTTTCGATTGACGTAATCCTTCCAGCCCAATATTACCCTGGGGTGGACTCAGCCACTAACAGAAATGACTACCAGGAATCTTCCTGGGGGTAAAAGGTGGCCGGCGCCCAAGGCTGGCAACCCCACCACCATCTGTGATCCGATTGTCTAGAAAATGTGGAAGCCTCGACGTCTCACAACCCTACGGGCCTCCACGGCCTGTTATAGGGATAGCTTTATCTTTGCCTTTACCTTTCTTTTACTCTGTTATGCAAGGTACTGAATACATAAAATGAAAAATAAAAATTTGGTTTTAAGACGTGCTTTGGAAAAATTATGGTCACCCCGTCCGTGCCTGTTTGCGACTCCTGACCTTCCGACAAATTTCAAATGCGGTAAGTTCGGCTGCCTCTGATGTACACTGTTGAATACAGTAGTGAACAACAGACAGCTCACGAATCTCACATAATATAAAAACGTAGCTTATGGTTTCACCTCATAGGCAGAAAGTTGGAAAGCTACGTGAAATTAATTTTCCACGTCAGTGGGGGCGCCTCCGTGGTCTATTGGTCAGAGCTCCTGGCTACAAATCCAGAGGTCCGGGTTCGATTCCCAGCGCTACCAGATTTTCTGAGAAGTAGTGGGTCTGGAACGGGGTCCACTCAACCTCGTGAGGATAATTGAGGAGCTATTTCAAGGAAACAGCGGCTACGGTCTAGAAAACCGAGATTAACGGCCGTGGGGCTCCGTTACGCTGACCACGCGACACCCTCTATCTGCTAAAGATGGCACTAACTTCACCTACAAGCAGCGGTCGCTTGGTCGGTATAGTTCGTTTGTGGACTGAAACAATGGAGTCTGTTTTTGTTTTGTCAGTGGCGTCGCCCGGCGCTGAAGGAAAGCACTAGGGTGCCGCCGCAGTACACCCTAGCTAGACTATAGCTCTAGAAGTGATTGTGGTTCCTCGTTTCCTTGCCATTGTCTATCCATAAACCCGATATTTCCATACCGGTACTGAGAGTTTATTTAACTGATTCAGTTAGGTCTGCTGTTAGGATTTCTGGCGAGTTTCGGATTATTCCGTATTCCGTATTGAGGGGGTGGGTTTCCCCATGCACTTAGACCGGTTACTGGTCCATTGTGCGTCCCCTTTAATTTCTACTGTCTCCATACCCTACCGGTACCGCTGCTTACTATCAGCCCCTTTCTGCCAGCCAGGTTCCAACCTCTTACTGGCAGTGGTATCTAATAGTTAGTCCCTTTCTGTCAGCGAGGTCGTCCCTCCTCTGGCAGGGGTTCCTAGTCCCTTTCTGTCAGCAAGGTTTCTACCCTCTACTTGGCAGTGGTATCTAATACTTTAGTCCCTTTCTGCCAGAGAGGTCCCCCCCTCCTCTGGCAATGGTACCTGATACTTCCCCCATCTACCGGAGGAATTGGAAACTAGTTGGGCGGGAAACTTGGCCTAATTTTGCTCAGAGGTCTCCTAGAGACATGAGGTTCTTTTACGTGCCGTAAATCTATGACACGGGACCCACGGCTTAAAGTCCCTTGTTCCCTGAATTTTTCCGCCCTTAAAAATTCCACGACCTCCGCCGGGATTTTGAACCCGTGTACCTTGAGTCATGAGGTGGGAACGTTACCCCTAGACTACGGAGGCAGCTGAGTTTCGGATTAAGGTAGAAGGGTGTGTATGAAAAGTAATCTACTCTTTGACATGAAACAGTTTAAAGAATGTCAACTGTTTCTTAATTACAAAAGTGCAGGATGGCTGGGACCAAACACACAGAATCTTTAATCAGCATACAGAATATGTGGTTCAGTGATAATTACAGGCTGTTTGTTTACGACCACACCTAAACTAGACTAATGTCACGACAATGTTCACAGATGCTGATTGGCTGTGATCTGAATATGTGGCCACGCCCCCAGATATCAGCGTAGCCAGTAAGTCAGTGTACTGTCTGCAGACGATGTGTCAAGGGTCAGCATGAAAAATCAGAGGCCTGGCCATTACAACTCCACGGGCGTAATCCATGAAACGGGGAAAAACCAGATTAAGGTACACACGTTTAAACATTTCTTTACACACAGGCAATATTTGCATCATTTGACCCCTCTCAGGGGTTAATTAAAGCGTTAGTTGTTACTCGCTGTTTAAATGGTTATCTGAATTAAAAATGTATATACCTTCCAGAAGCTGGTTAACCCTGTTTCTTGGTCGTACCAGCACCTTCAATATTTTTCATAATTTTTATTATTATTCTTAGTGGGCTGAGACTGAGTCCACTTGGTACTGCGGCCACTACCGACCTATTGTACCAGCCCCAGATGATAGATAATGGTGATTGTGAAGCAATTGGTGGAATGAGAACTGTCAGGGGAAACCGGAGTACTTGGATAAAACATACCCCAGCTCCACATTGTCCACCACAAATCCCACATGACCAGACCCAGGTTCGAACCCGGGCCGCCGAGGTGGGAAGCCAGCGATTAACCGCCCGAGCTACCTTAAGTCCACACTGGCTCTAAGGATTTTCTGTCAGAAGTACAATAATCCTTCCAACTTTAATCAATCAGTAATTGGAACCCATTATTTTATTGAATTGAACTGACTCAAGTATAGTAGTTATTTGTGCAGAGAAATGTTAAGAAATTAATTAAAATTAAATTCATGTTCACTTCATTAACTAAATTAAAGAAAATATTCCTGCCTAATTCTTTTTTTTTTTTTTTTTCAAAATCATGGAAGCTATTTCTGGCCAAATGTTGTTTCCAGAGTGACCTCGGTTCCAAACTTTCAATTTTAATATCAGATTGACGCACGAAAAGATTCTGAATTCATTAGCTTTTGTTACAGATGTCTTCAGTTGTCGAGATGCAATCATCAAAGCTGTTAGCGTTTTCAGGTGTGTTCTCCTTATGGCCTTCGTCTTCTTTACATCAAATATCACACATTTGTCTCGTAGTATTCAGCAGAAGTGTCGATATTAATTGTAGGTGTCTGTACCTGTTTTTTGGGACAAAATCAATAGCTCTCCATTGAAAGTATTTATTTTGTCGTATATGAAAAATATATTGCTTATCTGTCATTTCAGGTAAAGGTTACGGCATTTAGGTTCCTAAAAATGCCACCCAGATAGACGTGTTTCGTTATCCAATGGGTACTGTCAGAAACTTCCCTGAATTGGACTCGTTTTCGCTCAAAATTTTTTCCACCCCTCTTTACATCTCTATGATTTCTGTCAATATTTTTGCTCTCGAAATCAAGCGGATATCGTTATGCAATCTTTGCGAAGTGTAAAGCGAGTTCGTTTCTTCGCACATTACACAGAACAGTTGTGAATTTACAGCACTTGCTTTATTAAATAAATTTACAATTTTAACTACTTGTGAAAATATTTCATATGATTAGATATAAGAAACGGCGAGTTGCAATCAAATCAGCGTGAGATTCTCTTAATTAGATCTACAACTTCTGAGTGACTTCCCGACGTTACTGTTGCCCCATCTGTACATACATGGACACAGAATTTCCACTAAAACCTTTCTTTCTCGGCGAATTCATTTGAAACGTTGAAGATACGTTCGTTAGGGGTATGCGTTTTTAGTTCTAAGGAGGAAAACTATTCTTCTTTGATACCCTTTTCAGAACACTCAATAAACTTTACACACAACTGTCAAATTACATGGTCTGATACATTCATTTGAATTAGGAATCAGTAAGATGAAATTATTCTATTGATTAACTGCTCCTTTGCCGATCACAGTAGCCGCGCGGTCTAATTTTCGCCGCTCAAACACTGGGATCGTGGGTTTGAATCCCACTCGAGGCATGGATATCTGTGTGCGTTTATTCAGTGTATAGGTAGCGGCCTTGTGACGGGTTAATACGCCGCCCAAGGAGTCATACCGACTGTGCAAAAATGATTAGGGAACTGAATAGGAGGCCTGGGCTAGAAGAACCATTGAAAAGAAAAAAGGCACAAATAAAAGATTTGAAAAGAATACGTTCAGGTACATGGTCTAGTGGTCAGAGTTCCTGGCTACAGATTGTGAGGTCCCGGGTTCGATTCCCGGCGCTACCAGGTTTTCTGAGAAGTAGTGGTTCTGGAACGGTTTCCACTCAGCCTCGTGAGGTTAAGTGAGGAGATATTTGAATAGAAAGTAGGGGCTCCGGTGTAGGGATCCTAAATTAACGGCCGTGGGGATCCGTTGCGCTGACCACGCGACACCCTCTGTTCGCTAAAGTTGGCACTAACTTAACCGACAAGCGGCGGTCGCTCGGTCGGTATAGTTCGCCTGCGGACTAAAACCACGGAGTTTAGAGTTTGTATTGATGTGCAACTAATTGTCATGACAAGGTATTAAACACATTAGTTAATGTTCTTAACAGCAGAAGGACGTTCTCTCTATTAGAAAGAAAATAGAAGATAAAAGATGCTACGCCATCGAGCCAGGCGGTGTTGCCATGTTCGTATATCTAATTTTTCACGCAGTTGCAGTTTGTGGTTTCATGTCTAATAAAAACAAATTGAAAATTTCGGTAATATGGTTCTGCAGTATTACAGATTTGTGCATAAGGAACATAGGCTGAGGGTGTTTGAGAACAGGGTGATAAAGAGAATATTTGGGCCGAAGAGAGATGAAGTGACGGGAGGTTGGAGAAAACTGCATAATGAGGAGCTTCATAACTTGTACTCTTCTCCAAGTGTAATTAGAATGATCAAGTCAAGGAGGATGAGGGGGGCAGGGAATTTAGCACGAATTGAGAAGAAGCGGAATGTATATAGGATATTGGTGGGAAAGCCGGGTGGAAAGAGACCACTGGGAAGACCAAGACGTAGGTGGGTGGACAATATTAAAATTGAGCTTAGAGAGATAAGATGGGATGGTATGAATTGGATTGTTCTGGCTCAGGATAGGGACCCGTGAACGGCTCTTGTGAACACGGCAATGAACCTTCGGGTTCCATGAAATGCTGGGAAGTTCTTGAGTAGCTGCGTAATTGGCGGTTTCTCAAGAAGTGCTCAGCTCCATGAGTGAGTGATGAGTGAGTGAGTGTAATCTACATTCAACTCTCTGAGCCCTTAGGCACAACTGGCCGGCCGCCAGTTGAGAACCATTGCTGTAAGGAGCTCATTTTTCCCAGTATGGCCTTTATTTTTAACCTGCACTACAGAATCACTAAAATATCTTATTAGCTGTCGAATACAATTTGAAGCTGATATAGCGTTCTTAGCTAATGTAACCATCTGAATAACAGTAAGAACCAGACTTGATTTTCTGCTCTTTGCCAAACATAACCTCACTGAAGAAAGCAGTTTCCTGGGATGTGGCGACGTGTAGATATTATGTTAACCGACGTTTCGGAGGAACGTATCGCCTCCATCTTCAAGGTAGAAGAAAAAGAAGAAAATCCGCAAGCGACGAACCGGTGTGAGTAGGTGCAGATAGACTAATGTCGAGATTAAACCCAGCTGTATAGAGCAGGAAGGGAAGGGAGAAGGGAGGCAACACGGGAAATCAGTAGAGAGGAGAGGGGAAGGGTCTGGTCGAATCTTACATAACCTTACTGGATTCCTCGGCTATTGAAGCCCTTACGTGTTTATTTCATGCTTGTGCCATTCTACCAAAGCGAAAGCGGGGTTTTTATTATAGACGTCATGATAAATAGACAAAGCCAGACGTCCTTATCGGGGCTCCAACTTATCGTCCAGGTCCTTATTCGTGACTGAGCTATTTTGCTTTTCCTGCACAATGGCGTGTAAAGTTCTAGTGTTACTGGTCCAAAGATTTACTTTAGAGATTTTAACAGATTTCCTTCTTTCACAATTAGTGCCACGTAAGACCAACACTTGGATCAGATTACAGAGCCTTGAGGTTGACGACCGGGCCCAAGAATGTCGTAAATTTTCTTTCCTTATTCCCCACGGAAGGTTGCCGATGTCGAATTTAGGTGTGTTAGGAGGTCAGGACTTCCGGTTTTGGACATCGACACAGGCAAGAGGAATGGCTTGTCGAAACCTCAATCGAAGAATCGTGAATGTCAGAAAAACTGTTTGGTCTTTGTTTGTATAATTAGGAAACCGTATTGCGGGCACGACTTAGCGTTTCTTATAACGAAAAAGATCAATCCTATACTCTCTGGCTGACGTTAGAAGTACTTACCCATAACAATTTTATTTAATACCGACAACACTAGGAAGGTCACTATACAATGAACTTAAATACTTGTTTCATCACACAAATCCCCTCCTATCTATCGGAAATAAAGAGGAGACAAGAAAACGTAGATCAATACGGAGGACATGGCTTTACATCCGGGGACCTGGAAGGCTGGAAAGTTTCCATTTTGAACAGTTCTTCATAGCTGTTCTCAGTGGGCGGTGCGCCATCTCGTTATAAAAATTCTACTTCCTCTTGCTTCAGTAATGAAAGACTAGCTTTCCGTCTCATTAAGGCAACTAGTCCCTGTTACGGTGGCCTCAGGGAAAAAGAAAGACAGAACGCCATTTCGATATCTGCCGCATTACAAGAGATAAACACGCGGAGCTTTATTCAGTGTTGTGATGTCACTTAATTTTGTTTCATTTGCGTATATCACACGATTACGTTAATGTAAAACTTTGAAACGTGTAAATATGCTGTAATGTCACTTTACGAAACGTCGAAAGAGACAAGAGTGTGGTTGCGTTAGATCGCCAAGAGAACGGTCTACTATATTTCAGCCCAGAAATCAGTGTCCAGAGGATTTAACTCTCTTCCCCATTTCCTCTGGAGTCCTGGATTTGAATCCTATCAGTGGCACCGTCACGCCTGTTCGTATTGATGTCTGATATAGCTTCTACGTCCAGTTCTCTCGAGTGCTGAATAATTCCTGTGACTTGGGACAGATTTTCCTCTAAACAGATCACTCACATTTTGATGATACTGGAAGATCAGCGTTTAATGCTGTTCCACATGAATCACCTCGTGATTTATGAAAATGTAATAATTTGACGGGTTTTATAGACATATTCATATTGCCACCAAAAGTTACTGATCTTAATCATAATCACATTAGACGCCTCTTTATTTTGTAGGCCTGCCAATACTCCGGCTATACCTTAAAAAACCGATGAAAAAAATGTCCGTACTATAACATTTCCAGTATTTTCCTCAAGTTGCTCGTAACTTCTTCAGGAGTTTCAATTTCGCACACTTTCGTGGCGATGTTTAGTTACGGCAAGCTTGAGTTATACGAGGACAAATCAGAGGAGTACGGATGATGTTCCAAAAATGCCATAGATCGGTTTGCCGAAAGTGTTATATAGAAGGCGCATTATCAGTCTTTGATCGATAGAAATTGTACTAAAACTTAAAAAAAAAACTCAATTATGTGGCCTGTAGTCCGCAATTGAACTATGCCGACCGAGCGACCGCCGCTTGTCGGTGAAGTTAATGTCAACTTTTGCGGATAGAGTGTGTCACGTGGTCAGCACAACGGATCCTCACGGAAGTTAATCTCGGTTTTCTAGACCGCAGCAGCTATTTCCTTTAAATAGCTCCTCAGTTATCCTCACGAGGCCGAGTGTACTCCGTTCCAGACCCACTACTTCTCAGAAAATCTGGTAACGCCGGGAATCGAACCCGGGATAGAAATTGTACGAATTATCAAATTGTAAAATTTATTGTGCACCTAAGTTCGTTCTTTTCCGATGAATAAGCTGCCGTAACTTTCTGAAACCTCAAAGTAGAATGCTTGGCTGACTGTTTCAGAAGTATAAATTCATTGCGGATAATTCCGTTGATTTCACAATTGCTGAGATGTGCGTGGTTCTGATTTCTTACTGTGACATTCGCGCTTACTCGTGTTTCTCTTTCCGAGACTGCGAATTTTCCACTGAAGAATTTTATTGTATTTTTGTGGGTCGTAGGGGAAGACCCAACCCTTATCACCAATCACTATTATTTATCTAAAAAGACGTTCTTTGCCCCAAAATACTGCTGAGATATAGTACTAAGTTCGTTTTCTCCCAAATTTCTGCTCGCCTCTGAGATTCATTTGGTTCAGTTTTTGTAAGGAATTATTTGTCGTCAAATCTTCGATATAATTCAACCTTACGGCTTCACTGCCCGTAATAAGTTCTTGCGGTATCTTAAGAAAAGTCAGTTCACGATCCTTTAACTTTTTATTCAGGGACGCCTGTGTCTTTCTTCCAGCATTTGTTAATTTTAACACAATTTCTGCCAAATTTAACTAAAAACATAATATTGATACTCAATTACAAATATGAGCCTCTTTTTTTAAATTCGCTTAGTGGTGGGTGGAGTCCTACTTGGTCCACTCGGCACGGCGGCCACTGATTGGCCTATTGTACCTGCCCCGGGTGATAATGATGATGGAGAATTTGGTGGAATGAAGATTGGCAGGGGAAACCGAAGTACTCGGAGAAAACTCGCCCAAGTGCCACTTTGTCCACCACAAATCCGACTTGACCAGACCCGGGATCGAACCAAGGCCGCCACGGTGGGAAGCCAGCGACTAACCGCGCGGCCCCTATGGGCCTCTTACTCTCCGTTTTAACAAAACAAAGTCATTGCGACAAAAATAAGATCATTGCATTAAAAAGAAGCTGAACCGCAACGATTGTTTGGTACAAACGGCTGAGTCGTGTATTCATGTCATCCAAATCACCGTTAGTGTCGTGAGTGCTACACAGAACCGTCAGTCCGTTTGTCTGTCAGAACTCTGTGCCGTGAAGGAAGTTACACGGCTGTGAAGAATTTGACGGCAACACAATCAATATATACACTAGTCTACTTACGTGACGTCAGCACAGTTTGTATTCGTAACAAATATTCTAATATGTTTCACATGTCGTGTTAAAACACAGTTACATTTCTTTAGTCCTCTTATGTCAAGATATACAAAATATGCTTATAACTTACAAGAGAAAGATGGGGGGGGGGAAGTTGGACTAAAAGCTACTGTTCCAGTAACTACCTTTCCTATTCGTAACTCTTAGTGAGTTACAACTCCTTAAAAATGAATGTGTGGCTACTCTAAGATGAGATGGAGCGACTCCTTCCCCATAGTAATGTAACGTGTATGGCCAGAGCGTTTCTAGGTAACTACCTGTAAAAACTTTCAGTCGCGTAAGCGCACTGAACAATAAGATGAATGTTTATAGTTCGTTACTAGGTAACAGTCAGGGCGCCAATGGGTTGTCGAGGTGGGTGTAATGTGACTGGCTTTCTATGGAGTCAGTGCCGCGACCGTTGCTATGCAACATTGCGGTAAACATTCCTCTCCATCAGTAGAGGTTGTTTTCTGTGCGTGGTCCGTGCGGAGGCTGTATATCAAGAATAACACCAGCAGTTCAATTGAGTTCTCGGTGGAAAATAGCCACGGAAAATTCGTCGTGTGAAGATTTCGTATGTGATTAGAGACTTTACTCGTGTGTAATATTTGGAATGTGTAATGCAGTGAGACTGTTATAGTTCCTGTCTTTTAATTGCATTATAAAGAGAGGACATGTGTGTGTCCAACGGCGAAATGGAAATTGTGTAAATCAGCGATAGCGCTGTATTTCCTGTATTTAAATGTAATTAAGAGAGGTTGTAACCGAAGTGCTAATAAATTCAATCATCCGAAATAGAACCTGTCATTTTCGTCACGCGTACCACCCTACACGTGACAGTAATAAACTCGTAATTTCTCGTTGGCACTTGCACTTGTTACAGGGATATTTGCTTGTGTTTGTTTTCATTCAAAAAACAAGATATAAAGGAGTGAGGAAGGATGATGTTAAACACAACTTTATTTGGTTGTTTCGTACAAAAACTTCTCAATGACATTAACAAGTATTTGTATTGTTCTACTGTTGTACGTGTTTTCCCAAGCATCATGATATGAAATCAAGCGGCCGGTTTAATAAGGATTTCAGTTGTGACCAAACAGCTGGAAAATATTGAATTTCTTTGTAATAGCTCATAGCGTGATGTGAGAAAATTATGGTGGAAAGAACGCCCATAGATTTTTGCGTAGATATGCAACAAACTAGCATTAAGGCATCGTGAGCAGGTCGGATTTTAAACAGCTTCACCAGCATGGACAACGCCCAGCTGGGACGCCATGGTGATATGAACAACTAACGCGACCTCGCCCTGAAAAATTTTAGTTCAATGATCCAACGGAATTTTATATCTCGGAAGTGCTAAGAAATTCATCTACTCATCACTACGGGCTATTTTTATGTCGTATAGGTAATATTTTTCCCTCCTAAATGACCACATTTCCAAAGGTTCACCAAGAAATTTTGGACCTAGCAGGAGAGAACCGAAATTGTCCTCAATTTGGTGAAGGGCTTTTGAATTATTAAGCAACAACTTAGAAACCTCCATCTTACTTTCCTTGTCCTGCTGCATTGTGTATTGTGAACAAAAGGCATTGTTTTCCTTTCAAAATATCGTCTGCCGAGAATAAACAACGATGTAAATTTCTCCACAGCCGTTCGCGCGAGTTGGTTAATCATATATATATAAACTCCGTGGTTTTAGTCCGCAAGCGAACTATACCGACCGAGCGACCGCCACTTGTCGGCGAAGTTAGTGCCAACTTTAGCAGATAGAAAGTGTCGCGTGGTCAAGGCAACGAATCCCCAAGGCCGTTAATTTCGGTCTTCTGTACCGGAGTCGCTGTTTCCTTGAAATAGCTCCTCAATTATCCTCACGAGGCTGAGTGCACACCGTTCCAGACCTCCTACATCTCAGAAAAAATTTGGTAGCGCCGGGAATCTAACCCAGACCTTTGTATCTGTGATCACGAACACTGACCACTAGACCATAGAGGCGGTCATGTATACGTATATTCGTGAAATTCTTAGCCTTTAGTGGATCGCATATTAGTCTTCAAAGTTAGAAGAGAAATTTCCCAAGACAACCGATATAATACAGAAGTTAGTCCAACAAATTATCTGATAACTTGGTACCATTTAATGTAAAGCAAATTTTCGTACGTAGTACCCAACGCAGTTAGCGTTGAAAGATACCTGAAATTTCAACGAATATCTAGTTCGCCGTACAGTGAGTGAAAGCTTAGCTCGAGTAAGATAAGAAGAAAAGAATTTTGGTTGGAAAAAAAGGGAATGAGGTTAACCGTAGAAAGTAGGATAGTCTTAACATGCAAACTTAGAAAAGTGTGTTAAGATATCCTGGTATGGATTAATGTGGCTCAAGATAAGATTCTGCTAAGGGACCTTCTGAATAAGGTGCTATTAATTTCGGTACCATAATAATAGACATTTACCATTATTGAGTTTCCACCTGAACAACTGAAAATTACCAGGGCCTCCGTTAATTAACTTTCTGGTTTTTTAGTTGCAGTTCATCTGTAAACTTTGTTTTCTGATTGTTATTTCGTGAGTACAAGCACGCGATTTTATTTGTTTTTGTGCGCGTGTAACAGAAAGCACTACCTGGAAGAAAATCAATATTATGAAGTAAGAAAATGATGTGATAGGTCACTCCGCTGTTTATAATTGTCATAAGGGCGTTGTTTCATACGTACATTACATGAAACCGTGCGTGCAAATAGTCCACTCTAATGTGTCGTTATTAATCTTTAGAAAACGCTGCAAAATCGAAACATTTCTGAGAAACGGTAACAAATCCCAACTACGATCTGGATGTAGTAAAGATCAGTGATTCCTTTTCTCATTAATTTCAGTATAGCTAATTTTTCGCCTTCTGACTAAGATTAAATTATGTATAAAATTATATATTTACCCTTTCCTTAATTTTTTATCCTGTTTTATTTTATATTGTCATATAATGGAATAACTGTAGATGGGGATTGGATTGGTAATGGGATTTATATGACCCTTATAACCCATAATTACAAGTAGTATCGCGAATTCACGCAATCTGCAATTCATTACAGTACGCACTGATTGTCTGATAACGGCATACAGCGACGCAGCTTCCTCAGTTTCCGTCTTCACGTCCTTACTGGCTGGCGATTGTCTCACAATTAACTCGACGTTGCTAGGCAGTGGCTTAGGAGCGACAGTCTGCCTCCCAAATTCTAACTGCAGACACACAGTGTGGGCTGGTTGTCTCCAGTCAGTCACAGTTACTTCACNGTTATCCTCTCTGACAACAGGATGAGTTCGTCTCTTATGAATATGCTTCGCCTTTCGTCAAGTGCACGTATCGTACATATAGCATGTGATTGCAAATTCTACCTTGTGCACTGTATACAAGTCCTCTGTCCGTCCAGGCTTTTTGCAAAGCAGTTTAAATACTTATAAATGCTTTTTGTGTGNACGCCACGCCCCTTGAGGATCACGATTTTTATAAAAGATAAAACAACTCCATCCAGTATGACTGTTGATGTTTTTACTAATTCAATTCTTAACACCCTTACATGTTTCGNTCGCAGCGTCCTCTTGCACTGTGTAGGTCTGATTTGCTTCCTCCTTCTTGCCCTCTATGTGCAACTTCGGTTAATATTCTCCAGTCGTTTTCTCCCTACTGTCACTACATGTTTCGGCCCAACTGTTCAACACCAGGTGTACAGGCTGTTGTCATGAAGGTATCTGCCGCTCACTGTGATTCAGTTCCTCTTTGATCCAAGACAGATACAAAAAAAAAAGACATTACAGTGAATGCCAGATTCCTTCATCGCAACAACTGTACACCTAAAGGAAATTATTTTAGGACGCTCACAGAGAGTCAGAGTAGACGGGGCGCCTATCTGAAGAAGACAGAGTGAGGTCGGGAGTGCCTCAAGGGAGCGTTTTAGGACCGCTACTATTCCTGGTTTATGTTAATGATATTTGGAGGGACATTGACTAAAATATACGGTTATTTGCAGATGGTTGCATGATAAACAGGAAAATACTGGATAGCAGTGACACTGGCAAGTTACGGACGGATCTAAATAAATTAGAGGAATGGGCGGTACTAAACGAAATGAAGATAAATCCGGATAAGAATAAAGCAGTAAGTTTCAGGATCGACTGACGTATTATTTTGGGGATCGATTAATTCCGGAACTAAATAGCTTTAAGAACCTAGGAATAATCATACACAGCGATCTAAGATGGGCAGATCATGTAAACTATACAGCACGAAAAGCATGGAAGGCTCTTCATTTAATAATGCGTATATTGAAACAGGGCAATAATAACACGAAACGTCTAGCCTATACNGCTTCACACTTATTAGAAAACGCCCATCCGAAAACCAATCTTTGTTCCTAAACTCTCAAACACCTGCCACTGTAGTGGAGAAAACTGGCAAATTCTTTAATTAAAACATCGCATTACAAGCGCCATATAATACGAAGACATATCGCAAATGACTCGTGATTGACTTCTTTTATTTTTCCCCTTGGCACTACAGCCCCAGTGGGCCTAGGCCTNATGGTTGTTGTATAGTTGCTTGTTTCGCGGTCGTTGCCAAGTAACATGCTGCAATATTAAATGTAATTAATAAAAATAACCATAAAATATGAAGATATTATGATGATTAATTAAATAGCCTACCTTCATCTAAATCTACCACGGATTGTGAACGAGTAATTAAGCGTAAGTGATCTGAGAACCGATGAATGAGGCTTTCATCTGTGCAGTTAATGTAACATATCTCGAACTTCACGCGTGGTGTTGTTGCATCTAAAGTGTATCGTACGAGTAT
>NW_019737390.1:78756-104226 GCF_002891405.2 Cryptotermes secundus
CAGTGGGCCTAGGCCTACCTCCATGAACTTCTCCGTTCACTTCGGTTTTTCTAGATCTTAGGCATACAGTAGGACTCCTTAGGCGGGTGATCAGCTCGTCGCAAGGCCTCTACCTGTACACAAACACAGAAAGACGCACACACATAAACTAACATCCATACCCTGAGTGGGATTTGAACCCACGATCCCGGCTTCCTAGCGAGCGAAGACAGTGTATGCCTTAGACGCCTTAGACCGCTCGGCTACCGTGACCGGCCGTGATTGACAACTAGAATTCACAAATCGAAGTTATAAAAGTCGGTAATTTCAAAATCAGATCAAAATGAATTCTGCTCAACACCGCCAACTTCATTACACTAATTTTGGGTGCTCTTTGGGCTGCCTCGAACGTAAAGCAGAGAAACAAACCAGTCAGCACCACACCATTATAAGTAGATCAGTCTGTATATTGATCCAGACTTCGGAACGATTCGGCATGGAGATCTTCAAAGAAAACCGTTTGCAAAACGTACTGTGGAGAAGAATAACTTAAAGATTCTACAGACAGTAATTTCTGGACCCTATGACAGGACCCGCACAAGACTGAGTGGTGGGGCTCGGCTGGATATGACCTCAATCAGAGGTACAGTTTAAATACATAATTTCGAGCGGTTTTAGACATTGGCAATGCACAGTTGCTGCATGCTTGTCCCTTTAAAGTTTTTACGTGTTCCAGGCTTGACTCTTGTTGGTCTATAAATAGGATATTGTAGACAAAAACTTAGAAAGCGAGACAGTGATATCATTTTGAAGTGATGAAAGCATTGAAAGCTGAAATAGGTGCACGGAATTTACTACTGGTACACTCCGCTATATATGGCAGCATCCCGCGTATAACAAAATGGCGGAACATAAATTAGGCTTCGAATAACATGATTGGAAGTGCCATTGGAAAATTAAAAATATAATTAAGTTGTAGAAGGGGGAGTGGATTTGGAACACCACCAACACGTGTAATAATTGCAATGCTGTATGATAAGTTTGAGGCAGAACAGTGCAAAACGTGAACAACGGACGGTCTGGAAGAACTTGCAATTCAACTGACAATGGAAATGTTGTAACATTATTGCAGGCCTTCCCATGATCACCGAAGGTGTCTACAAGGCACTGTTTTTGTGATATTTGTGCTTGTGAAACCCTTGTTCAACGCGTTTTGCGGCGTGACAACTGGAAACCGTGCACATTAAGACTGTTTCCCTGGAAGATACACAGAACGAAGTGGGCGTGTGGAGAAGTCACCACGATCTCCTAGCTTAACGTCTGTGCGCTGCTCTAAAGAACGCTGTGAATGTCACAAATTCAAGAACTCTGTTAGGATATGGAGCACAGATTTGAGAATGTCTGTGCTGCTATTCCACCAGAACCAATACAAATATGTCTCTCTCTTCAACGCTGTTGTCAACAGTAGGAGTACCCTGGTTCTGGTGGTGATTATTTGAACATTTGTGACTTTAATGTAACCACATAACAATGGGTTAAATTCTGTCCACTTTATTCGTTAAGATATATGTTAACAAATTGTGCATATGTTTTAGGGGCAAAGTTAAAGAGTAAAGGCGTAAGGAGGAAGTGTGTTGGGAAACCGGTTCCTGCTCCTGTCTCTATCCATGACCTTTGATCATCTGTCTCCTCCTGTAGGTATTGTAACGGATTTATATGAAGCCCTACGTACCTAATCCTACTTGTTGCCAAAAAATTTAGACCTATAGAAATTCTCTGCATGTTGGACATGTGTTCAGAGTATAGAAGAAGTTACACCAAAATTATACAATATATGCAGGCTAAACATGCTGCCATATGTGTGAAGCATTCGAGAAGGTATCCTCTCTGTTACCAAGAGTTCTCCGTTGTAATGAGAAGGAAGGCCTCATAGAAAATTAGATCTAAGACAAAGCACTTCGTGACATATTAAACAAGTGCCCATATATTAAACATGAATTATAGACTATTAATGCTCAAGCTGAACAGAGATAGCTCACTCAGTATAGAGACTGGCTACAGGCTGGACGGCCGGGGTTCGGTTCCTGGCAGGACAAGGATTTTTCTTTTTCTATTCCACAGCGTTCAGACAGGGTATGGGTCCCACCCAGCCTCCAATTCAGTGGATAAAAGCAAGTTTTTCCTTGGGGATAAAGTGGTCAGGGCATGAAATTCCATCTAATGCTGAAGTCATGAATGTTGCAGGTATATTTCCTTTCCAGCACATGTCTTCATGATGTGGTGTTTAATTGATTAAGCACAAAGTTAACTGTACCTTTATGATCAAGTTGAGGTAGACATTTTGCATTTGACGTCCTTACAGATGAGGCTAAGAAGACTGCTATCTTCTGGGTTGTAATACTATGTAGTTTTGAAAGAACTAGACGTTTTAGAGAAATATGTATCTTTTCCAGAAACCAGCAGATACAGATGACTCAACTTTTTGACTTAGCATCCCTTTCGACCCTAATTATAGAGGTGTCATTGTCTTCCGAAGAGCCGGGCTCTTTCTGAACTGCATGGTGTTAAAACCAGAATAGCATACCCTGAGGTGGACATTATTATGGAGATGCAGTCTACCTCACTGCACCAAATGTAATCGCAGCTACAAGTAATGGAAGGATAAGCAAAAGACGAATAAAATGTGACATTACTATTGCATTTATTACAAAAATTAGGCATATCATTTTAGTGATTTCTGCATTTTTTCACGGGATGAGCAAATAAGTTGAGACACAGTCTAGACCACTGATTCTCAAGCCAGCCATAGAAGATATCAACTAGAGTTATGAAAGAGGCCTCACCGCTTTTCAAGTTCCGGTTCCTGCATGAGATATCCTTTGTTTCCTTTTTTGGAACAGTCTGAATAAATTCTGCTAGTACTTTTATTTCCAAATATCCAATAAAGAATGTATCATACTTTGAGGGGCAGTCACAAAAAAAAACAACACTTAAAACTGGGCTCATAGAAGACAGGTTAACCACTTCCTCGGCTTTGTAGCAAAATAAGCTGAACGTTTTTATCTACAATGTGACAGCACTGAGATATTTGTTTGTTGCAGCTGTTCTGCAGTAGGCAGGTGCCAGAGGAGATCCGTCAGTTCGATGTGGTGTTAGAGGAGCCTGATCATGTTTACTTCTGTGGGGAAGAGATTAGTGGTCATGTTAAGGTCGACTTGGCTGGCTGTCTTACTGTGCAAGGTTTGTGGGAATGAGGAAATAACAATAATGGAAATTATATTAAAATAAACATACACAAAATTTCCACAAGCCCATTAATAACCATCATATCAAACAAGTAGCCACTGCCACAAGGATACAATTTCTTATTCACAGTTTTAAGATACATATGCATTGTGTATTGCCATCTCTGCATACCGTGCAGTGGACATATACAGAGCACAGAAATAAGGCTCCATGCATTCTGTTGGTAGCAGCTGGAAGTAAATGATCAGGTATGGACTCTTTGTCTGCAGCCCGGAAAGAGGGTTTCATTACCCACTATATATTATGCACAGTAGGTTCCAGTGGTGATCTGGTGGTGTTAATGAAGATGACAATCCCAACGACTTCCCATCGAGATCACACTCCTGACATTAATCATTTTATTGCAGAGGTCTATATTTATTGGTATGAAAGCTTTTTAATATGCTCTGAATTGACAACATCATTGTTAATTCAGCATCACTGCCTATTTACAGTTACCAACATTTCGAACAAAATTTACAGACAAATCAACTTTTAAAAGCTACACAGTTAACTAACAAAATTGAAATTTGCAGTAACGTTTCCTCCATTTCAAATGTATTATTTAGACCATCTGTTCTTGTCTGTATTTCAGCATTCTGTTTCACATCTTTAATTAAAAGTCTATGTATTAAGTCTGTCAATAATGCAACAATCATTAAAATATTCACCATTTAACATTAATACAACATGTTTCAGCCACAGATGGCTATCCTCAGATGTTTCAGTGTGTCCAAACTGTTACACTGCTATGATGCATGCTAATTGTGCATTGCAGTCACTTAAAATAACACAAATGATTGCTTAAAATTCATTAATATTTTTCTATTAAAATCTTTCATAAAATCCTAATCCACCTCTTAAGGGGTGTTGTCCACTTTCTTACAGCTATGTGACGTGTGTTCCAGACAGTTTGTTTCAGCTACTATGTCTGCAATCTGCAATATGCCCCTTGTTTTTGTGTTGTTCCCTCAAGCAACATGTGGTGCTGTCTTCACTAGTGAAGATATTATGAATTAGATAGTAGTATTTCCCATGCTTGAAATATATTAAGTATACACTCAGTATTTAACAATGAGAGCTTATTTAGGAAGAGTGAACATATATGAAGGTGTAAGGTTTATGTTGATGGAAGAGAGCCCGTTTTTACCAACACATGTAGAAAATTTGATTAGAATGAATGATTGCAATCCCTCTCTTTTACCACAGGTATCATAGTACGATTTGTGGGTGAGGCATATGTTAGCGTTCCAGAGCAGAAAGAGACCTCACCATGGAATATGCGGCATATCTCAGACCTGCGTCGAAACCTGTGCAACAAGAACAAGATGTGAGTTCCCAGTAAACACTCCAACTTCCTACAGTTTACTTTCAGTAGTCATCTGTCACATCTTAGTTACTGAATGATGCTGCCAGCTGATCAGCACTTCATCTCCTAGGAACCAGTATTAAGATACAGCATAACATTTTTACACCAACATTTTAAGGAATAAATATGAGTCAATGATACATGACATAACATGATACAGCACTAATCTGGCAAGATTGCACTAATATCAAAGAAATTCAACAGAACGTGAATTTTAAATATTTACAAGCATAAATTTTATTAAACGACTTAGGCGTTTTAAACCTTTCATGTACATATACAGTGGAACCTCAGTAATTGGAAACCATATTAATCAGGACTCTTCATAATGCGGACTGACATTGTTGCACTTTGTAACTTCAGTGTTACAAATTTAATCTTATTTACTATCTTTCAGTAAAGATAAATTCTTGTGAAACATGGTATTATGTGTTAATGGACTTATATCTCTAGATGGCGAAAGGTAACTTGGCTACCTTTTGTCCTGTGCCCAGCATGGAGTCAACTGCCCATGAGTTCTACTCATTCATATATAAAATATACCTATAAATCTTCTGAATAAACAACTTAACTAAAAGTTTTAACCTTTCTTTCTGAAAATTTAGTAAGCTGAAATATGTCAGGGATTTAGTAGTAGTTCATAAGTCTAAATAAAATAAATTGTAGAATATACAACATGTGTGCATACTGTATGGTTACCTGCAACATATTAAAGGTGACACTTAAAGAATGCTGTGTTCTGGGATGTGACACCATGTAGTGTGGTAGATATTGTTCAAGAGAAACATTTTTTTTTTTTTAATTTCTTGGAATGGGTTAAGACTGAGTCCACTTGGTATGTAGGCCACTAATTGGCCTATTGTACCAGCCCCAGATGACAGATGATGAATCTGGAGCAGTCAGTGGAATGAGAATTGACAGGGGAGACTGAAATACTCAGAGCAAACCTGCCCCAGTGCCACTTGTCCATCACAAATCCCACATTACCTGACCTGGCCTGGAACCTGGGCTGCCTTGGTGGGAAGCCAGTGACTAACTCTCTGAGCTATGACATAGCCTTAAGGGATCTCTTTCCTCCATCTTCAGTGGTATGAACCTTTCTCATTAGTTTACCCTTAGCCCCTGTCCTTTTCCTCTCTTCCTTATACTGTATAACATAATATTGTTTACTCTTATACCCTGAAGGTGACTGAAGCAGCTTCCTCTAAGATGCTGGAAAGTATCTTTTAGACTGCACGGCATTACACCCCAGCAGGCAGCAATCTATATGGTCACTTCTTTGAGAACCTCAGATCTCACAATATATTACTTAGATTTTTTTTTTTTCCTTGGCACTACAGCCCCAGTGGGCCTAGGCCTGCCTCCATGAACTTCTCCGTTCACTTCGGTTTTTCTAGATCTTACACATTCGGTAGGACTCCTTGGGCGGGTGATCAGCTCATCGCAAGGCCTCTAGCTGTACACAAACACAGAAAAACGCACACACACAAACTAAACATCCATGCCCTGAGTGGGATTCGAATCCACGATCCCGGTTTCCAAGCGAGTGAAGACAGTACATGCCTTAGACCGCTCAGCTACCGTGACCGGCGTTACTTAGATATTACAAAAATAAATTTAAGTTCTTCGGTAAATTATTTCTTAAAACAAATTAAAATGAATGGAATTTACTCACCATAACTGATAAATATTTAAGAACAGCTGTTATTCAGATATATCAAACCACACCAAAATCAGAACTCACACTATAATTTACAGGTGGACATAAATTTGTAAGCGCAGATAGAAGTAGAGATTATGTAATGTGTATGTTTTCTGTAATTGAAACATATCAAATCTGTAGTAATCATATTAACAGCTTTGTTATGAGCTGGCCTGGGCTGTGAAGATATCTGCAAGAGAGTGGCTCTAACTGCAGAACTTACAGTAAATAGATGTTCTGTCATTTTGTTTCCTGCAGAAGCCCTTCACTGTCAGATTTGTCTGGTGCAACATCATCATGTTGTGGAACACAGGCTGAGACTCCAGATTCTCCTGTCAAAGAGGGCTGGACGAAGGGTCCCCGCAGTCAGGTTCAGCCATTGCAGCGAAGAAGAACAAAAGAGCAAAGCAGAGATGCAACATTTCGTTCCCATGAGAAGTACTTTGACCACAAGATGTATGTGTTTGGGCATAAGTACAGTAGTAAGTAGTCTCCTGTGGCATATTTCAGTATACACAGTGGACATCAGAAGCACAAAGTGTGTTATCAGACAGGTAGTTGTGCCATAGAGAAGACAGTTGGCTGCTGGCTTCTTAGTGCGAATCCTCACTTTCATTTCCTTGTGACTTCATATGACAACTGTGGTGGACAAAGTGAAACTGGAGCAGGTTTTCCTTTAATTTTCTTCGCTTGTCTCCCATGAATAACTACTCTGCTAAAGCTTCATGCTCATTTATTCGTTCCTCAATATGTGCTGTAGCCCTGACTAGACAGAACATTATCACATTCTCAGTTTTTAAAAATGGGGCTTCAGTTCTGACCTGATGCTTTGCTGGTTTCAGAGTAAGGAAATTAGTTTTAGTTTGTCATAATGGTAGTAACAGTAGTTGGAGTGAAGTTACACCACTGCTTAAGCAGAATCCTACAAAGGCTACAGGGACAATAGAGCTTGATATCAGCACTAGATATAAATTTTGTTAGGTTTACGTTTCTGCTGAATCACCCCAGGAAAAGAGACCATGTTACTCATAGGATCAGAGTCTGAATAAACATTAACCTTTCTTGGATGAGGCAGGAAAGAGGAAGTTAATGATTCAGACTCTGTATATTATCTGTAAGTGACTTAACATGGCTTAAATAGTCAAATATGAAAAGCAAAGGCAAAGAAATTATAAATATTTATTTAGATTCAGTTAATATTTTGATATACTTCACAAAATGTGACTGTGGATTTAGGCATGACCTTTTTGTACAGTTTGCTGGACTGTTAATCTCAGATTAAATAGCTTTTTAAAGCTATAATATGCTGTACATTAAAACAACCTCTCCCAAATTCTGATTATAGCATGTCTTGGACATCAAACCACATTACTGAACCCATAGCCTTTTTCCTGATAATGAAATATTAAGGTGAAGCATTGAGACATGACATGCCATTTACATCTCCAAGATTACCAATGCTGACAGCCAAAACCCCGTGAATCTTCTACCTTCTTCACAGTTTATCTTGGTGACTTTTAACACAATCAGGACCGGAGGGGCCAATTGGCCCTCTACGTTTCTATAGCGTTGCGGACCGGGCGGGCCAATTGGCCCTTTTCTGGCTTGTTATGTTGCAACCGACTATATCTCGCTGTGTGGCCACATTGCATCATAACTACTGCATAGTTGACCTCAGGAATGTTTGCTAGCTTAGCTAGTAACATGATCACCCTCATTTCCTGTCACACCCTAAAGAAAAAAGCCTTTGTTCGAGTCCAAGCTTCCATGTATGAACCAGGAAGTTAGCAGTGCAACATGGATCAGAGACGAAAGCAGTTGCAGGAGAAGCGTTCTCTTGGAGAACAAGAAATATTAGATTTCTTCTCCGATGAGCTATCAGATTTGCCAACTGCTTCGTCTTCTGATAGGGAGGCCAGCCTCAGTGAAATTGACAGTGACAGGGGCCACAGGGCCCCCAAAAATATTGTGTCCAGTGAAAGTGAGAGCTCCGATGTCACAAAGGGGAATGTTTCCAGAGATATCACATGCACAAGCACTTCTAGGAGCTCTGATAAGTATTCTCTAAAAATTTTAGTTCATAAAATTAATTAGGAAATTTTATATTAATTTTTAAAGTGAACAGTGCACAAGTTAGGGTGCTAGGCTTAAAAACCCGGTCTCCATGGTGATTTAAATATTTAAACAACTGGTCCGCAATGTGTTAAATTTATTTTATGATTTAATAATACAATATGCCTTGATTCATTCAATATATTGGTGTGAACTGTACATAATTCTTTCTAATGGCAGAAATCTAACCGTTCAAAATTGAATGCAAAAAGGTCTCTCTTTGGTCTGAACAGCTGTCTTGATTAATTTTAACTTCATTATTATATGTTCCATTTCCCAATTTTGATACCCTTCAACATTTTGGCTCTGCAGGCAAACGTGAGAGGCTATGGGCAGGAGAACATAGCTTTCCATTCCACTACACTCTTCCAGCCAAACTTCCAGCCTCATTCCATGGCCGTTTGGGCTACATACGCTATTTCTGTGAGGCTATACTAGAACGTAGTGCATTGCCAAATGTTCAGTGCCAAACAGTGTTCAGTGTGAGCAACATTGCTGATGTGAACATAGACCCAAAGGCAGATGTAAGTTATTGAATTCCTGTAATGGATATAGTGTGCTATCATAGAAAGTATAGTGACTTCTTAGGCTTCTAAAGAAGGAACTCTTAGGAACCACATTGCTGAGACATGTCTTCTTTCTATCCACTGATTGAAGTATGGACCTGAATACTATAGACATCATTTACCTATCAATTTCCTTGAAATGCAGTATGTGCAGTATACTGTTACAGGCACCTGCAAGTCCCAGCTTTTGTTTCCCTGTCATCAACCTTACAAATACCATGACCCTGAGAAATGTGGATGTGATCAAATGTAAACAACTTAAAGAAAATATTTATTTTGAAAGTAAAATGTACAAGTAACAACATAATGATCACCAGGAATGATTTTCTTTCAAGAAAACACTCTTTATTCTTGATAATTTATTTATCTATTTAACGGTGCTTATCCAGTTGCATGAATTATATAGCATTCCATGACAGGGTAACTGAATTATGAAGGCTGTGAGAAGAAATTGTCCGGCTTAGTGAAGGCATTGTTCCCCAGTTGCCAGTCACAGTAGCTGCATGGTCTAAGGCATGAACTGTCTTCACTTGAATGGATGTTGGGATTGTGGGTTTGAATCCCACTTAAGGCATGGATGTTTAGTATGTGTATGCATTTGTTCTCTGTTTGTGTTGTCCATTGTTTAGGTAGTTTAGGTAGTGGCCTTGCAATGGGATGACCACTCAGCCAGGGAGTCCTACCACCTATGAAAAATAATTACAGAACTGAATAAGAGGCCTGTGCCCTGAATGGGCAAGAAGGGAAATTGAAAAAAAAATTGTTCCACAATTTATCAAGATGAACTTTGGATAATCAAGGAAAACTTGTCGGCTTAGCTGACCATCAGGCCAAGAATCAAACATAAGACCTACTGAATGTGAAATAGGAGTGTTAACACCTGGACTGCAATATTTGGCAACAACAATTGTTAATCATCATAAATTAATAAGAAATTTGTATGGTGATGTGTTGTAAGCACATTTGTTAGTAGTGCAAGTATTATGTTATTGAAATCCACACAAGATTATCCTCAAAATGCAAATGTCAGTATTCAGTAACTTTAGTATTTGTTACTGGATTTCAAAGTCAGTCATCTGTGGTGGTAAGAAGACACTGTGTAATATGGGTGCCAGTAATGTGTGTGTGTGTGTGCGTGCGTATGTATGCATATCAAGCCAGGCATATTATATTTAAGCATCCTGTTGCACTATACACTTCTATATGTAATAATACAAATGCCATCGTGAATTCAACAATTTATTTGGTTGTAGTTCTTTGTCTTTTCTTCCTCTACACTACATGCTTTGGTGGCAACCAGCCATCATCAGGTGTATTTTTAACTATGTAGCTGTCATACTGCACACAATCCAAAATCTAAAACACCAGTCTGTCAGTTTTGTATAAAATCTCGCCGACATACGCCCATCAATTTGGTTTTAGAATTCTAATTTTAAATTTAAAATTTTATAACTTTTAATATTCAAAATTTAAAGTTTTAAATCACATGGATAGCCGCTCTGTGTCCACATGTGCTGCAGCGGCTATTTCTTATTTTTAGCACTGTTCATGTATTATTCTGTGCAGGCTCCCTGTTTGTGTGTCACTGCTCATCTTTAATACGCATATTAAGCATATTAAAGATGGTCAGGTGAACATTACTAGAGCATGGAAGAGTGTGTGACTGAAATTATGTTAACAGTACAGAGGTTCACAGATATAGCTCTCCAGTGGAGTACAAATTAATCAGTTAATATATCAAATGAACTTCTACAAGAATACAAACCAATGACAATGGAACCTGAATGCTCATATGATTATATGAAGTCAAATTAACCAAGGAAGATCTGAAGTCTAAAATATGTGTAAAGCAAGATTTCCAGTAAGAGACAGCATATTTAACTAATGCAAATGTCAAAGAAGCACTATGCATTTAAAACACTTTCTGATGGTATGACTCTAATGTGCCAGGATATAGGAAGTCAGTGGTGTAAAAATTGAAAGGACCAAAACCAATAAATCACTTTTAAAGTAGGTGAATCAACCATAATTACTGAATTTGTAGAAAATGTGAGTTACAGTGAGTAGAAACTGACTCAGGTGTGACATCTCATATGAAAATGAGGAGAGACTGGCTGCTGAATTTATTGTGTCAACAAAAAAGAAGTGGCAGTTGAAAATAATGGGAAGCTACGTAGTGACAGCAAAGCTAAAGTCTTACTGAAGCAAATGTAGAAGGTGAAACCAGTGCCAGGTATTTCATGTATAATTCTAGTATTTACAGCATAAACAGATTTTTAAATCAGATTTGCAAACTAGCAGAATTAGTTACGATCATCCTTCTTATGATCACGAAAAGTGAATTTAAGGGAACACTCTGTATTGAAATTTTGTACCTTTTTAGTTATTTCAGATCGCCTTTTTCAAATTTCTTCTGTAATACTGTATAAGGTATACTACGTGGTACTTAGTGCTCAAATCTGTAAGTCAATGAGCTCATACTTTTATTACCACAAGAAGGTAACCTGATGTCCAACTCATGAAATGAACTCGAACAGAACGTTCCTTTTGTGGTTTCAGGATATTTCTAGATATATGTTTCATTTCAACATTTATATATAATCCTGTCTGGCAGACTGGTGTGAGCGAACAGAGAAGTACCAATTCCTGCCTCTTCTGCTGTCAGAAGGGCACTATAATTGTTTCTGCAAGTATCAAGAGGAGGGCTTATGTCCCAGGAGAAGATATCCTTATTTCTGCAGATGTTCTGAATATGAGTAACACACCAGTATACAGAAGCTGTGTAAAACTCATTCAAGTAAGTATCTTTACTTCCTTTAAATACATCAGGAACCTGCCATCTTTTCATTGACCATGTCTGTAAACAAGAGTTTAACATAGACAGCATTCAGGATGTACATACAATTAAAATTATAGTTAATTTATCAGTTTCTCTGCTAGTCTAAGCAGTTATATATGTCAGAATACAACTGCCTGTGTAACAATTTCATGATACAGCTATGTTATTCATCTATGCAGCACAGAACACAAAATGTTACTATAGTAATGAAAGGTAACCCTATTCATTACCTGAAACAGACCTGAACAAATTTACAACCAATGGATTGTGCATCTAAGCAGACATAGTGTCTGAAGACTTTTGTCTAACCAAGGAGCTATTTCTGAAAGTGACTAGTGAAGCTGCAGTTCCAGATGGCATTCATACTAAAGGAACCAAGCAGTTATTTAATCTTGAAGAAACAAGCCTCTTCTGGAAGTGTATGCCAAGTTGCACTTTCATTTCCATTGAAGGCAAGACAACATCTTGGTTTTACCCTTTCACTGTAGACTCATATCTGATGTATTGTGACTTGTTCCTCTGTTGTATGTAAGAGCATGGCCACTCTTACATGCCACATGAACTGGTAGCCGCTGAAATGTGTTTGCAGAGATTTTGCCTCGCAACTGCCATCTCTGCAGATTAAAGTATTCTGGCTTTCAGCGGACATGCTACAATATTCTCACAAGGACTGAATAACTGACCTGAGATTCATTGTTAATGTCACGGAATATCTGGATACCACACCACATGAACCTTCAGGGGAAGGACAATGTTATACAGGACTTCTGTATAACTGTACAGCACACTAAGTAAATTTTTTTCTTTAAAGATAGGTACAAAAAATAAATTTACATATTTTCTGCTCTATATAAAACACGATATCTTATGTAGCTGTTAAAGTATAATGGCATCCTTAACAAGCTGCATGAAAAAAATTGTCATTGATTTCAGGAAAGTATAAATTTGAATTCAACAATTGACATACTCTTTGTCCTGTCAGGTCCTACTGGCCTGAAGAGTGATAGAGAACTGAACTTCACGAAGTCCGGCAACATCGTAGATTTGATAAAAAAGAGTTCTGCAATTTTAAGAAATTTTGAAGAACAATTTTATCAATATTTGGCTCGATATACATATTTGAATAAACATTTAATTGAAAGCATAATATATATGGATGACAGTACTGTTTCACACTGCAGCTTCCTCTTGCACATTGAATATTGGTAAATTTGTCTAAAGTTATGTAAGCTTTGAAGTTTACAGTTGCAAGTGGCACTGGTTTCATGCACTAATTTTGGTATATACTTGTACAAGCAAAAATTATGTATGAACATAGGTAGGTTTAACTTTTTTTTATATTCTGATACAATGATGAAGCCTTAATTAAACTACTGAATCTGAAAACAGCTTCATTTTAATTCGATAATTTTAATTAACTTTTTATATTAAAACTTCTAAGTATGTGTTATGAACTTTGTAATAGTAGCTCCTGAACATGTTCATCTTATGCCTTTTGAAGATTGTCAGCTGATCGAAACATGTAGAGGCAATAAATATCTACAAAGGGAATCACACTGGGTGGTGGTAATAATTGTTCTGTAATTTGAAGACAGCTCTTTTTTATCCTTAATTTTATATATTCTGATGCAGAGCAAAGTGACTGTTATTCAAAATGTTATCTTTTGCATAAAATATTTGAGCATATCTGATCTTTAATTTAAATTAGTAAGCTTTTAAGTCTGAGGCTGCAAAGTGGGAAGGCAAAAATGGTGTGTTGGTAAGAGCTGTTTTCTAAGTGAGATTTTGGATCACATCTCATACATATGCAGCCAGCTTGAGCATATATGAAGAGTAATCTAGCAAATAACATCATTCAGCCTCTTATTATTATTTATTATTATTATTGGAGGGGGTGGGTTTCCCCATGCACCACGACTAATTGTTAATCTATTGTGTGTCCCCCTATAATTTCTACTAGTCGCCATGGTCCTCCAGTACTGATGCTCGCTATCAGCCCCGTTCTGCCAATGAGGTCGGCCCTCTCTGGCAGTGGTCCCCGATACTTCCCCATCTACCGTAGGAATTGGAAACTACTTGGGCAGGAAACTTTGCCTAATTTTGCTCAGAGGTCTCCTAGAGACATGAGGATCTTTTACGTGCCGTAAATCTAGAACACGGGACACATGGCTCCCTCCCGGAGGACTTGTTCCCAGAATTTTTCTGCCCTAAAAAATTCCATGACCTCCGCCAGGTTTGAACCTGCGTACCTTGAGTCATGAGGTTCATGAGGTGGGAACGTTACCCCTAGACTATGGAGGCCGCTATTCAGCCTCTTAGTTCTATGTCACTCCAAAAAGAACTATTTCTCAGAAACAAAATTATTCCAATTTTGGACTTGATTGCGAATATCCTGTCCATAAATCTTATGTAATTATCTGCAAAATGTGGAAACCTCCTTGTGTCTTCTACAGTATTACTCAGTTCTGCAGTGCTAAATTTCCCAAAAGGCTATGATATATGATACAGTAAATTTAATACAGGATCTTGAAGGCCTGCTAATAATATATAACACATTATTTCAGGTTGTAACATATTTCTCAAACAAAGGCTTCCGAAGTCACAGGGACGAAGTTGTGATCAGTCAGGTATATCGAGGGAGAGTAGCATGTGGTGAGTCTGACACATGGGACAGAGTTCCAGTCACAGTGCCACCATTGCCACCAACATCTAAGCTTGAAAACTTCTGCAAGTTGATGGAAATAGAATATCGCCTTGATGTGAGCATCCTTGCTTTGAATAATGCAAATAATTGGAACCTGGTCTCGCTTTGTTTTACAAGATTTTGTTAAGAACTCTTTTCATTCATTTTGTTATCCATTTGCTATCTTCTTCTAAATATATCTCAAATATTTTATCTACATTGGGGCACGTGGTAACATAGTTGGTTGAGGCACTATGCTACAAGTCGGAAGGCCATGGGTTCAAGTCCCGATGAGGTGTATTTTTTCAATTTACCTAATTCTTCCAGTTGCACTATGGCCCTGGGGTAAGCCTCTAACAGAAATCAGTACCAAGAATCTTCCCTGGGAATAAAGAGGCTGACAACCTTACCGCCATCTGTGAGCTGATTGTCTAGACAAAATGTGGGAGCTTCAATGTCTCACAACCCTATGGGCCTTCATGGCCTGTTACAGGGACAGCTTTACCTTTCTCATTTGTTTTTTATTTGATCTACATAGTCTAAGTCACAATTTTGTCACATTCCATATTTTACGCATGTGGAAATAATTTTCCTAATCAAAGTTTTAAATTTTTCTCATAAATTATTGTACCAGAACACATAGGTTTTCAGAGATATAATATAAATTTGTTCATCACATAACAAAATTCACCTTCATAAATTCATGGAAGTCTTGATGATATTATGAAGATCTTGTAATAAAAAAGGAAGACACAAAATAAGTTGAATCAATGTTTTAAATACAAAAATATAAGACAAGTAAATTAATTGGTACCCATATTGACACATATGAGTCAGTAGATGATGTCAATACAACTCACAAGGAACTAAAAATGACCGCTAGAAGAACTGTACACAGTGACATACCATAACCACAATAAATGTCAAGCTCTCCTATAGATAAGTCATGTCAAGGGAACCAAATGGCTATGTGACTCATATCCAGTATATAACTTTTATACGTTTATCATAACAAAACTGAAATGTTATAAATTTATAATGTAATTTCTGCATTCCATTTACTTTCTTTAATTCATACATAAACTATAAAATTAAAAAATTATTCATTTTAACAGAAAATTAGGTCCATATATAAAATAAAATCAACACCATGTTACAACAAATTCACTCATATATAGATATATACAAACAAATAAACAGCTACAATATACTTCTGTAACTAAATTTAAATGTGTAGTATTTGAGATAAGCAGTGCAAAATGCAATAGCATACAGCATGTTAACAAACATACATGCAGATACTATAAGGTTCTGATGATGGTGTATAACACACAGAGATACTGGGTTTTCGGACTTTGTCCATCGTCCGGATTCTAAATAATTAGGGAAAAACACAACGTTTCGGAAACTGGATCTGTTTCCATCCTCAGGTGAGGGAAGACACCTACTCTGTTGGGGCCCTTAGAAAGAGCTAGCCTCAGTCACTGGGCATACATGCGATATGGAAAGAGTCACACTGACATTCAATGATGTGCCTGAAATATTTTAACCTCAAAAAAGAAAGTTTGTTACTATAAAACTTAAATATTTGTAACATATTTCATTTCAATTACATTTTTCGTTTCAATATTAATGAAGGAAATTTTAGATTAATATCTTTAAAATATGCATTTAATAATGCTGTTAATTTTTGGGTAAAATATTTTATTTTCGTGTTCTGTGTATAAAAATGGTCTAATGTGTTTGATGTTATTGCTGAAGCATGTCATTGTGTAATTATTTTTTGAATGGAAAGATTAATGAAGTGAAATTTTTGCTACTTTCTTACTTATTTCACTGTAATGCATATGTAATAGAACATTATTCATCACCACCCGTGGCTTTGTGCCGTTTGTAACTACAAAATAAATTTTGGTTTATGATTTGAAAATTTTGAGAGGTAATAAAATCCACAAATTCAACAAACTAAAACCAGAGCCAGTTACTGGACATTATCCCAAACCAGTTAAATTCAATAACAATCTCCTATTCTTCTTGCTCTTCAAAATGATCACTTCTCAAGCCTGCCCAACAATAATTCTGCATACATTTATTTCCTTCATCCTTACTACAAGTTCATTCTGTTTTATACTCTTTTTACTTGAATATGCTCATCATACTATATTGAGATTGCAGAAAGAAGTCCCATGGATGGTGGGATGAAAGAGCTTGATACATCTAGTTGGGAGTACAGGGAGCATGTCAGAGGAGGAAGTATATCATCCCTAGGGTAAAGTTGAGGGGTTCAATTCATGGGACTTCATTCCATGGCCTCCTATCAGAGTATGTGCAAAATTCACAAAGTTCATATTATGTAATGTCCTCCATTCCCTACTCCTTGTAAGGTATAAATGGAGCTGATCTAATGTAGACAACATTATTGCCCCCAGTTTATTGTGGAAATTGCTGGAGAAACCAACCCTCTAGAAATCCAGATGCCATTGATAGTTGGAACGGTACCTCTTCACCGAGAATTCTCAAACCTGCAGCCAGTCATGACCAAGGACTACAAGAATCATGCACCACCTCTAATACTTCAAACCATGGATACAAAATATAGAAAACTGCGTGAGTTGTGTTATTAATTTTTTTATAAGAGATATTCAGAGCCATTGCACTTTCAGACTAATTAATAGGTATCAAGATCCATAAGATATGAAGATTTAATATTTAAGAATCCTTTACATGTACTGGTCAGTATTGGCCATCATGAGCAGTTAAACCCAACACTACAAAGGAAACATACATGAAAAAACTCCTTTAATATGAAGGGTACTGCTACATGTGGTAGAGTTATACACAAAATTATGCAAAAATGGAATGACACAAAACTCATTTCTATCTGACTTTGCATTTTTCTTTTATGCCATCTATGTGCAATGTCAGTTACTAGTTACTCTTTCGGTCTTTACCATCACAGACCCCATATCAGAGCCCCAGAGATATCCAGACTGTTTTTATACAGCAACATCACAAATGGTTCCTCTGATGGAAGGAGACAATGCTTCTACCCTCAGAATACTGATGACAGGAAATTGCTTGCAACCCTATTTTATTTACTGGCAGTGCACCACAGCTCCCCCTGCTGGTCCCAGCTAGACTTGCAACCGAGCTCCAGACAAGTCTTCAGTTTCCTTGAGAAGGGACTTCCTCTTCTTGGCTGCTTTTTCCGCTACAGTTAATTTCCCCTTCTTGATGGTCAAGTTGCTCACTCCACTGTGAGGAAATGTGTGTCAGAAGTTGCATACCCACAGTTAGAACCCTAGAGAGAATTTGATTGTTTCTGCAAATGAAAGACAGCCACTCCCCACAGAACCTCATATGCAGGGGAAGACCTGATGTTTCTTCATAAACAAAGGGCAGAATTCATCGTGACACGCAGGACTTAGCATGGGTAGCTCACACCTTATATTAGAGTGCCACACTATTGGTCAACCAGGCCAACCCACTCTGCTTCCAGGCAGGCCAAGCTCTTCCCTCCAGAGACCACCATTTGCAGGTGGGTTGGGTGAATTTCTCCCACATTTTTAAATTGCTAGAGTATTTGAAATAATAGGATCACTCTCTGACAGTAAGATTGGAACTTCCCCTTCAAGAGACATGTATGAAACTTTACATTCCCGTTGTGACAATATATGATTAATATAAATTCTATTGCTTAAACATCCAATATGTCCAGACATACACACACACACACACGCAAATATAGAAAATATAATTTGCTATAACACAAAGTTTGTCTTTGGTCTATATCAAAGTGCAGTCTTCTTTTGGTGAGGCATTTGTTTTACTCCCTTAGCTATAAATCACCCACAGAAGGTAAGCACAACTTTGTTTACTTTTTAAAGACATTTAAAGTTTACATAAATATTGTTGTATTGCAACACTGACTTGAAAGTTCCATTTTGCTGAGTTTATTCTTAACACATTTGCAAGTTATCAATATCAGGCAGTCTAATGTTGTAATAATTGTTATGTAAACATAATGTAGAATATCAGGTTTGCGTGTTAACAATTTTCTGTTTAATAAGTATAAACTGTGTTGTGACACAGATTCTCAATAAGAAATCACTGATAATTTTCAGTTTTTTCCCCCCCATGGTTAACCCTCAATAACTACAGCAGTTTCTATAACTTTGAAATACTTATCCCCTTATATGTTACAGTTTTAATTTAATCCTTTTCTGTTAAGAATTCATTTATTGAATGTTATGCCGTAGATTAAATGAAACTGACCAATTTTGCTCTCCCTCACTTCGGTAGCTGTTGCAATTGAAGTTGAAGCACTACTGTCATACTACTGAGTTTGTGAGAATTTGTCAGACTAACATATCTGCTACCTGGTCACCTTAGTTACTCTTTTCAAATTAGTATGAGTTCCATGGCTCTACAAATTTGCACTCATATTATTATTCAACTTACACTATTAACGTTAAAGGAATTTTGCCTTTTTACATTCTGTTAACAGGGGCCATTTTAACAGAACCCATTGTTTTCCTTTTACTAGCAAATGATTCACGTGCATCAGGAAAAGCAATTCACTTACTTACAGTTTCTACTAAATTAAGCCACATATGCTATTAAGCCTTAATTCCTCTTAGCCGAGTCAACAAAATTCAGAAAATTGATGTGTTTATCTTGTTGCAGCTGCTGTCTTCAGTGGACCGAGTGTCTGGGGACCTCAGTCAGTGGAATTGTACTACTACCGACAGGTGAATCGTTGCCAAGAAGCAGTATCAGTGCGAAACCATGTCCCCCGAGCAGTACTAGCACCGCATCAACGAGATAAAGTGTTTGTGCCACGCTACATCTGCTACCGGAAAGTAGGAGGGTTGGCACCTGACAGAGGGTTTGCACATGGTGTACCCCAGATTGTGATTACTGAACATCCTCCATGTCTACACCACCAACACCTACCACCAACGTCTAGACGTCACTCTGCCCCGGGACATATTGCAGTCCTTACTCCAGACAGGGTGCCCATAACACCCACAGGCACACCCCTAAAACAAAAATTGCCTGATATTCCAGAGACAAAATGAAGGGATGTGTGTGCTATGTGCCAGTTCAAAGTAAGGCTTCAAGAACCCATTCCACTGACAATAGGATGCTTAGACCTCTTACTGTGAACCTAGTGCCATAGGCTACACAGAAACTTCCAGATACTTATGTAACATTTAAACAACATAAGGAAGCCTGTTGTAGCCAGGACAAGAAGCAGAATGCGTAAAAAATCAAATACAGTATCTTCTTATGTGCCATCACTTTAACATATACATGAATCCCATGCAAAAGAAAATGACTTTAATGCATCAGTTATTTAAGATCATCAGAGACCAAGCAGAACCTGCTTCATTGTCAAAGTTAGTTCACTGTGGGAAAAGTCTGAGTTTAGAATCAGATTTCAACTGGTGTACAAGAAATTAATGTCAGAATTGCATTATTGCATGCATGACATTGCAGTTAGATGAATAAAATTTCCAGGTGTTAATGGGCAAGACTATGAAACTGAATCAACAACTGACAAAAGAATTTTAGTCAAACAACTGAGTAACCTCTGGAAGATATAGAAAGTGTTTGTGTACAGGGGACCACTTTTAAGAAGTTTACCAAGGGACCAAATTTCTTAAGTGGGAAATCATCTTAAAAATATAGGTTTCAAACTGTTTATAAAATTATAGAAAACTAACAAAATGAACATTATATTTTTACATTCAATAAATGGCTAAGAATGCGATAAATATATATACCACATGTTCTGGCTGACATGGTTAAAGTCAAAATTTCTGTTATGAAATGTTATTCGTCCTTGAAGGGCTTATTTACCATAATTAGTTTTACCTGTCTTTCAAACAGATTTGAAGTAAATTTTCCATTTCCCAAATGTTCCTGACAAATGACTCTGGCATGTCAGGAATGCCATTGAGGAAGTCGTAGTGTGTAGGCACATATTGCATTGCTTCATTACACATACAAGTAAGTTTACACACTGCAGCTGCCTCTTCCTCATAATCAGTTTCTGTGTTCTTGTCTGCAGTACAGAGGTCATCAATTTCCTAAATTGCACAAGGAAGCATATGGTCATCTGCCTCTACCTTCTATTCAAATGTGAATGTCTCTTCTTCCCTCAGATATCTTTCCAGATGTGTGATATTACTTCTGAGTTATATATTCTTCATTGTGAGGTTTCACAGAATCTGATCTTCCCAACTGATAACATTCCATGATGCTGCAAACATATACATATGTGGCACTGAAGAAACATGCTTCATAGCACTCTTTGGTGGTTGTGTTTCACTGCAGGAACTTGCAAACAAGGTGCCTATAATATTATGTTTCAAAGACTTTATTGTCCATTGGCCCATTCGTTGCATGACTGATGTTCTGTTGGCTGGCAGAAACTCTACTAGGATAGTGCTTAATTTAAACATATTGTAACGTGTTTTTCCACTGAAGACGACGTTCAGATTGTTAACTGGTTTATTTAACAACCTACAAGTCTTGGCTACAATAAATTACAACACTGTTACAGGTTTACAATTTACAAACCCTATGCACTAATCATTCACTCTATCCTCAGTAGTCTACACGTATTTATAACGCGGGAGTTATATAAGTGCAACTTAATTACTCACTCCCAAAACCTTCTCAGTTATCACAAACTGTCACTGATTATCACACACGCGTCCGGTTCTTCTTTCCGCAACTGCTGTTCGGCAACAGCTACATTTCATCTCACTCCTTAGGTAGTGTAGTTCTCTTATAAACCCTCAACCGGACAACTGGAAAACGCCTTGCTTCCTTGTTGCCTAGTCGCCTGTTTACCGGTGTTGCTGGGCAGCACTGTCTAGAGTAGTTTCCTGCTGTGCAGTAACCGCGGCATCCCTTGNCCCCGCCACGGCAGTGGTTGCCTGACCCAGCCGCTCCTCTGCCACGTCACCGCGGGGTAGGGGAAAGAGTGTTGATTGCCTGTTACCGTAGTAACGACAGCGCTCCGATGCTTCTACGTCACGGCTGGGAGGGAGAGGGTGTCCTCCATAGCGCAACACGTCACAATATTTTTGGCCTATACTGCGCACTGGTCTGTAAACAGCAGCATTTTATGATTCTCAGCTGCCATTCTCCTTTCCAAACATATTATTTAGTGTCAGTACGGGCAGGTTAAGTTGGTCCACAGCTTTTGTGTACACCAAAGTTGTTAATCATCCACCTTTTTAATAATATTCAGTTTCTCAGAAACTGATAGCACCTTAAATTTCATGTTTGGTTCTATAGCCATGCTATACAGATATATGTAAGAAAAATATCAGTTTATTTTCTCGCAAGTTTACAAAATTCAACACATATGTTCGCCATTTTTAACCATGTGTGCTAAGAACATGCTACTAGCTAGACAAATGGAGATGGTCAGAAAGTCACTATTAACTAAGTCCAATGTTTGCTAATCACCAAGGACTATTGAATTTAGTTAAGTGGTGTCATTTTTTTTATTTATGTCAGTATCTGCTTTGTTTCTCATTCATTTCTCTATGTATATAATACCATATCACAAGACTTATGAAATACATGAAATGTTCCATATATGTCTTTAAAAATTTTTTCTTGGGCAGAATATGTATTTATGTGGGAAATATTTTAAATGGGACAATTAAGGGGAAATCTCAAGTGAACTGCAATCCAGACTCTCCAACCAAACATATGCTGCAGAGTCACAACAGAAATTCCAAAGGAAAGGAAGTGTGTGATATAATAGTGACACAAATTAAAAGTTTCAAAGAAGCCAGTCACACCCTGCCTTCTGCTCTGTTGGAATTATGACACATAAAGAATATTATCCGGTTGAACTCTTGAGTCATGTTGTGGAAACCTATCTTGTGTTTTCAACGGATATTAGGGATTGAGTTATATAAGTTGTTTATAGAAATGACATATTCCCCAACATAAAGTCTGTCTGTGCGATTTGGAATTTAGTGAAAAATACAATATGGAAAACACCGTTCAAAAGTGCACAAATTAGTGGCTCTAAATACTGCAACTATATATGCTGACATTGTCTGACAAACTCAAAGTTTCACACCATTATCATGCTTGTAATTAAAAACTTGTAAACTTAAGCCCTGGGCATTATTAATTAGGCACCATGACATGAATATGTATGTGGGATTGCAGGTATATTAACTGTATATATACTGTATATATATAGGTGAAAGTGGTCAGCTTCACGCCCCTTCTGCTTTACCCCCAGGGAAATAACACCTGGTATCCGTTCTATACGAAGCTGGATGGGCACCAGGGCAGACGTGGATGTTATGGAGGAGACCAAATTCTGTTTCCCCTGCCGTAGCTGAACAGGCGTGAGGATAGAGGTGGAACAAGAGCCACAGCTGAAGTGACAACTGGTTAGTGGGTTTGGCGCACAAAGGGGGGGGGATAATTTATGTTCATTCTTCTTCTTCTTCCTAATGGCAGACCACTATTTAATGCCATAAAACCGGTCGAAAAAACAGATTTCCTACAGCCTCAATTGTATGGTTTTACATTACTCAAGTCAAAAATTCAAAGGTGTATCTTTATACAAGAGAGTAACTGTACATTTTTCATGACCCTAGGTTAAGAGATGCTGTTGCCCCTCACACCTCAGAAGCTCGTGCCACTATCATGTTGTTACTGGTTGCACGGCCTCCCTGAACTTCTTGTTTTCTATGGTAATGAGTTGTTAGTCATGTGTGCAGATTCCAAGCTGGAGAGAAATAGGATGGGGCGACATGGATTGGATAAATCTAGTGGGTGGTCTTTTTCAACAGACTCATCAGTTGCGCAATTAATTGTGCTTCCTGGTGCTTTGGGCAGATCCCTGTAACAATAGTGATACGGTCATGTGACGTCGTATTTCCCTAGGTTTACGGCCCTGATACTGGCAGGGGTAACAGTGGTGAATTATGTCCTTAAGGGGACGCCGGACCTAACGATTTACGTGCCTGGGCGGACAACACTTGCTGGTTGAATTTGAGTGCGCAGGAATCAGGGTGCGCAGGTAAAGCCACGTGACCTAATCTACGTGTTAATTGCGATGTTTCAAGTTATCACGGATGTGAGAATTAATTGATTTTTCGCCTATTATAATATTAATTAGGGCACGCAGTAGCGTAGTTGGTTGCGGCACTGCTACAAGCCGGAAAGTTGCGGGTTCAATTCCCGATGAGGTTACTGGATTTTTCTATTGACCTAATCCATCCAGCCGCACTATGACCCTGGGGTTGACTCAGCCTCTAACAGAAAGGAATACCGAGTCTTCCTGGGGTGTAAAGAGAGGCCGGCGCGTAAGGCTGGCAGTCTTACCGCCAACTGTGAGCCGATTGTCCAGAAATGTGAGAACCTCGACGTTTCACAAACCTATGGGCCTCCACGACCTATTACATGGATAGCTTTTCATTTTTTACTGGTTGTGCAAGGTTGGGGCGGCCTTTAATTGAATGAAATTTGTAAAGAATTTCGTGAAATTTGGTCTGTTGGTTCAAGAGTTAAAGAGGGAAACACACAGAATGGTTATGCCACAAATCCTACTTTTTCCCTGACTAACCTACATTAAGTTCTATTATAGCTTAGGCAGCTAACCGCTGGATTCTCACCGTGGAAGTCCGGGCTCAACTCCAAGTGACTTTAGGTAGCAAGTACAAGTATGTTGGACGAATTAGCACTTAGGCAGATTTATCTCCAGGTTTCTTTTGCACTTATCTATCCCCCCTCCCTTTCTTGCCTCGAGGTGCGCAATAGTCCTGACCAGGCAGCACATTATAACATCCTCAGTCTTTAAGACTGGATCTTCATCTCTGTCTTGGAATGTGGCTGGTTGCAGATTAAGGAAATTGTTCTTTTTTTCTTACCAAGAATTCTTGTCTAACGGTGCTAAAGTAAAGTAAAAGTAAAGCTATCCCTGTAACAGGCCGCGGAGGCCCATAAGGTTGTGAGATGTTGAGGTTCTCACATTTTCTAGACAATCGGCTCATAGATGGCGGCAAGGTTGTCAGCCTTACGCGCCGGCCGCCCTTTACCCCCAAGAACATTCCAAGAATATTCCTGGTACTCATTTCTGTTAGAGGCTGAGTCGACCTCAGGGCCATAGTGCGGCTGGAAGGATTAGGTAAATTGAGAAAATATCCAATGACCTCATCGGGATTTGATCGCGCGACCTTCCTGCTTGTAGCATAGTGCCTCAATCAACTACCGGTATTATCCTCGAGAAACTATAATTATAATATACCTAGTTGACAAAACTACAGCACTGTATGAGGCCTAATTTGTTGCCGATAAACAGCACTTCGACAAAACATAGTTGTTTTTAAACTTAGATAATATATAGCTAAAATTATTCAAGAATTCATAGCCATAAGGAAATGAATAGTACAAAACAAAACTGGTAAATAAATTTTATCAGATGAAAATTCCAAGTTTTACACAGTATTCGTAAATGATATATTAAATCTCTATATTTGACTTAATGATGTTATTTGACGTACTTGAGGTAAGAAGGCTCAGGTGACCGCCGTGAATGGTTCATATTTCGTAGTAGTACGAAGTAAAACCAAATGTGACGCTAGGCACCAGCCCTTATGTTATAGTCCACATTATCAGCAATAGATGACACTATAACACCAAGCTGACACAGATGTCTCTCTAATCAGACACGACTGTGTAAATAACTCAAGAGAAAAAGTGATTGCAAAAGAGTGAATAATAATTTGGAAGGAAGCTTTCGGGGCCCAATTTAAGGTGCTGTTCCGGTGATTGGCTGGAGGGATTAAAGTAAGTACGAGAAAGCTCAATCAGGAGCGGTCAGGAGTGTCTGTGTTCCTGACGTGAACAGAACCAGGCACCTCTAACATAGCAATGATACAC
>NW_019737390.1:105534-124616 GCF_002891405.2 Cryptotermes secundus
ACGTACCACGAGTCATGAGGGGGGAACGTTACCTCTAGACTACGGAGGCCGCTTGAGAGATGGGGACTAGCTCTGGGCCCAACTGAGTAGGTTTTATCTGAAGACGGAGACAGAATCCAGTCTCTGAAATGCTGTGTGTTGAAAAATAAACAGGACTGCGTCTTTAGACCAAGATAAGACGATGGATAATGTTCAGAAACCTCATATTTGTATTAAATAATGAGGAGTAACCCTACTGGTCAGAAGTGTGGGGAGGTGATGTAATGACTCTGACTAACCAAAAGAAATGTTCTCATCAATTATTCTCAGCAGGATTCAAAACGCTGAGCACAATCGTAGAGAGGTCCAAGGCAGACACACATTTTCATGGCTCGTGTATCAGTTCATATATTTCAGCCTATACAACGCCCTCCCCGGAACTGAACACAAGTTTTGCTTCTACAGCTATGCAAGATGTAGATCTTTTGCGAATTATAGGCCTGCAGGTCTGTTGCTTACCTGGTTTGTGAAGTGGATACAATATGTATATATTGTATGTATGTATGTATGTATTTTTTTAATGCTAGTGGGGTGGGACTAAGTCCCTTGTACTGCGGCCACTTCTGGCCTATTGTGCCAGCCCCTGATGATAGATGAGAGTGATTATGGAGCAATTGGTTGAATGAAGATTGACAGGGGAAACCGAAGTACTCGGAGAAAACCTGCCCTAGCGCCACTTTATCCACCACAAATCCCACTTGACCAGACCCGGGATCGAACCCGGGCCGGCGGGGTGGGAAGCAAGCGACTAACCGCTTGAGCTATGGCGTGGCCTAATATGTATATTTACTTTCATATATATATACCGATATTACTGTGAATACAAGGGGCCCTCGACTTTAAGACGCATCCAGGTTCTGTATGTGAGTTCTAGAAAAATTATAAAGTAGCACATTCTTCGAATTTCAGACGCATCTCGAGTTTTCAGAGGGAGAAATGCGTAAATGTGCTTCTTATATTCGAAGTGTTACAGTATATGTTTTCTGAGCAAAATTGGTTCAAGCGGCAACGCTTCGGATTGGAGCCTCGGCCCGGAAACCATCTGCGGTGACCGAGGATTTTTGTCTTCCTCAGTTACTCTATAGCAGCAGCCGTTATAGCTGAGTCTACATTAAATTAGGCTATCGCAGCTTCTTCCAAATCTTTTCCGGTATATTAATTACTGGTACCCGTTTATTTGACGCTTTGCGGTTACCATGAATAAAAGCCAGCGAGTGTACACGTCTCCATTTGAGGAGAGATTATCCTGTTACTGTTCACAGTAAGTGTTCCATTGCCATACAGAGTGTCTCAGTTTAGATGCAATATTTTATAGCATGGTTTCTGGACGTCAAAATAAGAAAAATATTCATAAGAATGTGAAACTGAAGTCCTTCCTTAAAACGTTAACAGCTGTTCTAATTCCAACTTCTCTGGTCACACATTAAATACTTCCTAAGATTAACGGGATGTGTATAAGGAGTAAAACAAGCAAACAGCTATCATTGGTCTTCTGTATAATTACAGGGGGTTCTCGAAATAGTCCCCGTGTTCACGGACACACAACATAGCTCTGCATGGAAGATCTACTTGCAAGCCCCCAAATATTTCGGATAGCTTATCGGATTCGACGCCAGAGTTCTCTGTAGTATCTTGCACAGTGCGTGGCCCCCAAATATGACGAAAAAAAGGAAAATGATACGGATTAAAATCATATGATGGTGCAGGACAGGAAACCGGGGATTCACCTTCGCGACTAATTCAAATTCCAAGATAATTTTCGGACAGCCCTTGACGCACTTCACTACTGTAGTGTGTTGGAGCGGCTTCAAGGTGAAATTACATATCAAGACTCGTATTGTGGAACATACCTTCCAGTAGTCCACTTAATTGCGTTCGAAGGATAGCAAAATAATCAATAAGTCCGGAACCAAAAAACACGATAGTGCTAGTATAGTAAAAAAAAAAGTAAAGGTATCCTTGTACCAGGCCGTGAAGGCCCATAGGGTTGTGAGACGTTGAGGGTCCCAAATTATCTAGACAATCGGCTCAAAGATTGCGGTAAGGTTGTCAGCCTTACGCTCCGGCCGCACTTTACTCCCCAGGAAAATTATTTAATTCATTCCTGGTACTCAATTCTGTTAGAAGATGAGTCGACCCCAGGGACCCCATTGCGACTGGAAGGATTAGGTTAATTGAAAAAAATCCAATTACCTCATCGGGACTTGAACCCGCGACCTTACAGCTTGTAGCATAGTGCCTCAACCGACTACGCTACCGTGTGCAGAAATTAACATGTTCAGATTACAAAACAATTCCTACATAGGGCAAACAGGGAGATCGTTAAAAATTAATTTTACAGAACCAGTAAAGAAGATGACTTAACCATAGACAAACATGGAAATGTGGAGGACGTTATGGATTCAGAAAGCTCCACAAGTTGCATAAGTGGGAGTGCCACACCTCACAAGCCCTGCTTCTGTGGGAGGGCAGGATTCATCACGGTAAATCAACAAGTTGCGTTTCAGGGACATGACAATATACTGTACATTTCTTTGTGGGGTTTTGAAGTGCTATTGTGCCGTGTAGCCCCTCCTCCTCCGAGATGTTCACTTCAATATCATTTTCTTTGCCTTCTTTTGCTTTTTACGTCAGTAAACTAGAACAGGGCCGGTCACGGTAGCCGAGCGGTCTAAGGCATGTACTGTCTTCGCTCGCTTGGAAACCGGGATCGTGGGTTCGAATCCCACTCAGGGCATGGATGTCTAGTTTGTGTGTGTGCGTTTTTCTGTGTTTGTGTACAGGTAGAGGCCTTGCGACGAGCTGATCACCCGCCCAAGGAGTCCTACCGAATGTGTAAGATCGAGAAAAACCGAAGTGAACTGAGAAGTTCATGGAGGTAGGTCTAGGTCCACTGGGGCTGTAGTGCCAAGGAAAAAAAGCTAGAAGAGGGGGTCCAAATAGAGGTACATGCTGCCAGAAAGTTTGCTGGCGCAGTCCTTGAGGTTAACCTTCCCTCCTCAAAACGTTAACGCTCTTCATCTCTTTAAAGATACGGCGAAACTTAATCAAATGTCTTCACTAAACTACTAAACATATAGTGTAGTTCTTTTTGTTCAAATTGATTTCACCTGTATTTGATATATGCTACAAGTCGGAAGGTCGTGGATTCGATTGCCCTTAAGGTCATTGAATTTTCAATGGATGTAATCCTTTTTTTTTTGGTTTGAACGGCTGTTGTACTGCGATGTGGAAAGCAAATGGAAAAACTACCACATTATCACTTTTCCTGGATAGTCTCTTTCCAAAAACAGAAGATCGCATTAAGTGGAGAAACTGTTTTGGAAGAGGCTGTGGACCTGTCATCTGACAGATTACTGATGAATGAATGAATCCTTTTAGCGGCACTATGGCCCTGATGTCGACTTAGCCTCTAACAGAAATGAGTACCAGGGATCTTCCTGGGGGTTAAAGGGCCGCCGGCGCGTAGGCCTGATAACCTTACTGCCATCTGTGAGCCGATTGTCTAAAGAAAATATGGGAGCCTCGACGTCTCAGAACCTTATGGGCCTTCACTGCCTGTTACATGGATAGCTATGTAAAAACGGTATAACTGGAGTGATGTGTCAGGTTTTCATCACTTCCATTTATACTCTGGTCAAGTGTGTGCCTGTCGCTGTGCAGGCAGTTGAACTGTTGTGTTTATTTTCGTGGAATTACAATATTGTCATCTATTTAATTGTTGTAACCATTACTCTATTTTTCTGAAGGTCAGTTCATTAACCTCTCATGACGTAACTAAAAATAATCTTCTTGCTTGATGCACTGATTCAACATTGTACTTTGTGGTTAGGACAGGGATGATATTTTTCCAACGTTCACTTATTTGCGTCCTCTTTTCACAAATATAACATACAATTTACACATTTATATTACGGTATTTGGTTATACCGCCGGTCACGGTAGCCGAGCGGTCTAAGGCATGCACTGTCTTCGCTCTCTTGGAAACCGGGATCGTGGGTTCGAATCCCACTCAGGGCATGGATGTTTAGTTTGTGTGTGTGCGTTTTTCTGTGTTTGTATACAGGTAGAGGCCATGCGACGAACTGATCACCCGCCCAAGGAGTCCTACCGAATGTGTAAGATCTAGAAAAACCGAAGTGAACGGAGAAGTTCATGGAGGTAGGCCTAGGCCCACTGGGGCTGTAGTGCCAAGGAAAAAAAATTGTTTACACACTCCACTGAATTTTTTCTTTAATTTATGTCTTCTGTCATCTTTGTATACTTCGCTCTCATGTGATGCAGCTGCCCTGGCAGATTCTCAAGTAGACACGTCCAGCCATGAACTCAGTCCGCTTGATCCTGCTATTCATATCGTTTTGACAATATCGTGCTGACAGCACTCACCAACAACTCCAACCAACAGTTTCATCGTTCATACCCTCTTATTTATAACATCTCGGCACGGAAAAGATAGAAAACACCGTTCTTCTATTGTTGCGTTGGTGTAACCGTTACTCAGATAGAGTGTGCTTAACCCCGTTGTTTTATTGTTGTGTGCGTGTATGATGTGGGCGTTACCTAGCAAATGACGCTTTTACCGAGTCACTGCTTAGCAACGGGTCTATACGCCACAGTATAATAAATATCAATATTATCAGGTATAAGTGACTAGACACGGATTGGAATTGGATTATAATTGGAATTATTTTACTTCGTAACTCATAACTGCAAATAACTGTAACAATCTCACTTAGTTACACACTTGTAGTCACTGTGAGTAGGATACACATGAAGTCTTCTCTCTGTTCACCAAATGCTGTTAGGTAGCGGCTGCTAATAACGTAACTGAAGACTCGCTATTCGTCGACCCTGACCTCCGACTCAGTAAATTTCCCGTTGAACCTCACTATATAAAAGTTGCTTGAATCGTGTATAAAAGATGGATTCTAATATTACCTCTATTGTTGTGTGTTTATTGGCTGCAGCGGAGAAGTTTTTATAGAGCCGTTGTCCAGCAACGGCCATTTTCTTGGTCGACTATTCTGAATATCAGCTGTCATGTCACAATTTGTTTTATGTGAATCCTGTTTCGATAAAATGAAGAAATAACAAAATATAATGGAGAGCCTATGCACTATTCCGAGGGAGTTAAATCGGCTATTACTGTTCAAGCACTCGATTTAATATTGATTTTTCTGGTTCATTTCTAATACAAGACTTCCGTATATAATTGGCCAGTAGAACATCAGCCTCTGAAAAATCGACTTAATTTTGTTCAGATTCTTGGTTTATCTGATAAGTGAGGAGCTATTTCAAAGAAATATCGGGTTCGGGTCTAGAAAACCGAAATTACGAGTAACGGCCGTTGGGATTCGTTGCGCTGACCACGTGACACCCTCTAACTGCTAAAATTGGTACTAACTTCGCCAACAAGCGGCGATCGCTCGGTTGGTATAGTTCGCTTGTGGACTAAAACCACGGAGTTCTTGCTTTATCCTTGTTAAAAGAATTAAGTAAAAATTAAGGCGGAACTAAAAACACAAACATATTGATTTATACATTCAACATACGAATATCAACACAGAAGACTATAAATTACGGGATCAAGAATTTGAACACTGCTTTTAAATTAGCGTCTTGTGAGGGGAGGATTAGACTGTTGAATTCATTTGGTCAGTTCAAGTTAAAACCAAATTGTCCACAAATACGTATATATTGTCACTTCTGTTTGTGAACTGGCCAAGGAAATTCACAAAGGAAAAGTATATATCTGTGCTTAATCGGCTTCATTAACAGTAAACTGCATCTCCACTGGAGTCACTGTTCAGATATGTGAGAAGATTAAAAAATGTTTATATTCACTCTCAGCTGGAGTACATATTTCCTGTCATGATGCAAACACACACACACGCACAAGCGTGTCCTTACTTTCGTCGACAGACTTGTGTTTGTTTATATATGTACACATGTGATTCGACGCACACGAATACGTTGCAAATTCCAAGTGGTTTGTCAGTAATATCCATTACACAGGGACATCGGAGTTGTCCAGGTGGGGGCGCGGAGGCGGCAGAAAAATGAAGGGTTTGCAATTACTTACTTTATGCCCACACATATACGCAAATATATATACACATACAAATAGGACTGGAGAGCTATGTGGGTAGTTCAGTCAGAGTAGTTAGCAGATCACAGTCCTGACTTTCGGGAAATCGACGTTTGATTCCCGGTAACAACAGATGTTCTCTTCTTCTCCATTGTGTTAAGACCGGTTCTGACGTCACCCAGTCTCATATTTCATGGGTACCACTGTTCTTTTACCCAGGTGGTAAATCGGTTGGCGCATGAAGCTTGCTACTCGCCTCCATCTAGTTCTGAAATTAAGAATACGCGAACATGTGTCTGGAACCCCCCCCCCATACGAACACGTCTTCATGGCGTGGAGCTTAATTATGCTTAGTCACTGCTTAACGAATTTACCATTAACTTTAAATTATACGCTTGTACACACAGGCCTATATATATTCTCTCGTGTATGAATGATTATAGACGGGGGTTTGATTGGTGGCTCGAGTTACTAATCATTTGCTTGTCGTAACTACCAACAACTATAACAGTGAAGAAAGCAGTCTTCTGGGATTTGGCACCGTGTATATGTGGTGTTAACCGACGTTTCGGAGGAACGTATCGCCCCCATCTTCAGGGTTGAAGAAAAAGTATAAGTAAATCTGCAAGNCGCTGATTTCAACACTTTACACATCGCTACACGCTAAGTCTTTTCCAGCCTGCAGTGTCTTCACTAGTCGTACTCATGCAAAGGATTATAACAGTGGAGATTCTGCAGCTTCATGCACTGAAGTCCTCTCTTCACGGCTTCCCGTACAGAACTGACTCGGTCACCTCCGTTATCTTCATGATAACTCCTCGGCACGGACCACGAAGAAGTACCCACATTTCCACCAGTACTTCTGCGCTTGCGCGTCGATTCTTTGCTGCGGGAACGTGTTCATTGAGCGGTTGTATGGAAACGGGTCTGAGATAGTTGCTTGTTTACCGGTCGTCGCACAGTAAAGGCTGCACACGCTACAGTATGTTTGCACATATAGCATATGAGGAGCAAATATATACACTACAGCCGCTCACACAAAACACAAAATCCTGACAGATGATAATGATCCAAAATGAAATATAAAGTTCCAATATTAAATGGTTCGTTGGAAATAGTATGCTATTAAAATTAGTAGAATGACAGGCTGAAATGATATTAGTCTGAAAATTAATCAAGGGATAATATTACTGTTCTATAACTGATGCCTTTTTATTCAACTTGCATAATAACAAAACGCAAGTCTAGAAAAGTAGAAAGGAGTATAATCGTTCAGGTGCTGAGGTTCTCTTGTTTAGAATGAAAGTTCTTTCATTTACTCAGTTCCAATTTCTTTAATATCAAAAGTAGTTCCTATTGTTTTCTGCCTAACAAGACGGAAAAGAGACAAAGAAGGAAAAGGTTAAGATAATAGAATTCAATCTTTATTTACATGCTTACTCAACAGACAAAATGCCGATTATAAGATAAGCACAAACAAAGAAGGAAACAAGCAAAAATATATACACTTAACAAAGACAAGAGACGAAGACATATATTGTGATATTTAAACAATAATGCAAATTCAATAAGTACTCGTTCAAGGGCGCTAGCCATTATTCGGAGAAACAATGCTTATACATATGTTCATACTGTGTACAATTAATATTTTAATATGTAGAAAATATAATTATAAAATATAAGGAAAACAGTTTTGTTTCCAAATATACAATTATCGTCCTTGGAAACAACGTTAGCAGCTGAAGCACATGCAGCGAAATAACAAGTTTTACTTAAGAAGCAGATATTAAACGAAGCAAAATCTCTGATACAACGAGCAAGAAGTCGAAGGTCAAAAATTTCCACTAGAGAACAGGCTTCAGAAACAAGGTGAAGATGAGAAATGAAAGCCGCGTGTTGGTACCTTCCGTACGTAGTGCGTGCGATCTTAAACGCTCTAAAACATAAGCTAACTGTAACTGACATGGGAAAGGATCAAAACTTACGGCTGCAAATTTGTGCTCTTTGTTTTCCAGTTTGTTGGCACCAGCAGGAGTAACAGAGTCCCAAAGAGCAGAGGTATATTCAACCTTAGATCGAATTAACGTAAAATATTGTATAATACATACATAACTCAGGTCACTGTTGCCGAGCGGTCTAGAGCATGCACTGTCTTCGCTCGCTCAGAAGCCGGGATCGTGGATTCGAATCCTACTCAGGGCATGGGTGTTCGTGTGCGTTTTTCTGTGTTTGTGTACAGGTAGAGGCCTTGCGACGAGCTGATCACCCGCCCAAGGAGTCCAACCATATGTCTAAGATCTAGTAAACCGAAGTGAAACGGAGAGTTTCATGGAGATAGGCCTAGGCCCAAATTTGGGCTGTAGCGCCAATGTGAAAAAAAGAAATACATAACTCAGGAGATCAGAATATGGAGCATATTCTTCGAACTAGACCCCAAAAAATAAATAAATGGGAACATATATAGTTGACATTGTTATAAAAATTAAGTTCAGAATTCAGAAACATTCCAAGGTCTTTTATACAGCTCGTGCAGTTTATTTTTTTTATTTGTAGTGGGGTGGGACTAAGTCCCTTGTAATGCGGCCACTTCTGGCCTATTGTACCAGCCCCAGACGATAGGTGAGGGTGATTGTGGAGCAATTGGTGGAATGGAGATTTGCAGGGGAAACCGAAGTACTCGAAGAAAACCTGACCCAGCGCCACTTTGTCCACCACAAATCCAACTTGACCAGACCCCAGGATCGAACCCGGGCCGCCGTGGGAAGCCAGCGACTAACCGCTTGAGCTATGGCGCGGCCTCGAACAGTTTAAGGAATATTGTCAAAGTTTATAGCCAAGATAGCCAATGTGCATCATAATACGAACATTAAATAACAAGATAAAGAAATGTACACGTACTAAATTTTATAAAATTTTGGCTTCACCTACTCTTATATACAGATCCAAAATTTGCACAATAAATAAAAAAAGGAATAAAAATTGAAACCACTGAAACAAAAATTTTTGGAATTGTATCAGGCTATACAAGAAAGAATCGAACAAGCCATATCGACATTAAAATGGAGATGAGCACCTTTAAATTAATTAATTAATTTTTAAAATTGAGATAACATTGGAAATATCGTATTCTACTAATGCAAGATAAACATATTCCGAAGGAAGTTTTTACGTAGAATTCAAACAGAAAACGAAATATGACGCGCACAGTTAAGATCGAGGAACCAGTATACTCTCCAGGAGGGCGGAACAGACAAAGCATTGCCTAATCTATGAAGAATATGATCACTTAATTACATTTTGTTCCTTTGAAAAGAATATAACTTTGGTTACACTGATGTTGAATTTCATGCAGTTATAAGTGAACGAAATTTATGCCAGGTTGTGGTGGATTGCAGTAATCAGGAGATTTAAGGACACGGTAGATTTTGATATCATCTGAGAAACATAATTACTTCGAGCAGTTAAATACACCAAATTTCGTAAATAATAAAATCTATGAAAAGCAGGGGTTCCAGAAGAGAACCTTGAAGAACTTCAGAAAGTATTTCAAAAGCGAAGAAAAACTTCCAGAAATACTGACCTGACAGTGATTGTTGGTTTACAAAACCACCAGGAATTTCAAAAGTACTGGGCTTTTGGTGAAGCAATGTATGACGAATAAGGTCAAAGTCAGTGCTGCGGTCCAACTTGATGCTGAGAGTCGAATAAAGGAGTAACAGCATCGAGATCAGGCAGATTCAGATTCTACGAATCTACGCCTTGAAGGATTTAGTTTAAATTTTAAGTAATGCGAAACCGGACGTGAACAACAAATTCAAATAATTAGGAATCATTATTAAGAATAGATTTTGGTCTGTGACAGCTAACTGTTGCCTTTATTGAATACAGGAATAACTCTCGTTTGCTTACACAAGGTAGAAGAATGCTGCTCTGGCAGTGGCCCCCGATACTTCCCCATCTACCGGAAGAATTGGAAACTACTTGGGCGGGAAAATTTGCCTAATTTTGCTCAGAGACATGACGATCTTTTACTTGCCGTGCCAAATCCTCCCGGAAGACGTGTTCCCTGAATTTTTCCGCCCTTAAAAATTCCACGACCTCCGCCGGGTTTGAACCCGCGTATCTTGAGTCATGAGCCCTAGACTACGGAGGCCGCTGTGTTCCAGTGTTATTAACAATAATGGTGAATTGTATTTGCGCTCAGTTAGCAGTACGCCATGAAGACTCGTGTGGGTGGAGATATGGCTCTACCATTCTTGACCTCAGCACTGGATAAGGGAAAGTGATCAGATCAACGCCACGGCCACTTTACCCCTGGAGTAAGAACCTCTGGTACTCACTAAATAGAAGACTTGATGGACCCAAGAGCTGTTCTGGACGCTGTTCATAAAAACAGAAATATTTGCCTCTGACGGGAATAGAACCCCGGCTGTTCAGCACGTAATCCGTCACTATACAGACTGAGTAATCGTGACCTAATGATAATAACGCCACGACTTAATGGTGTGACTATAGACGGGGTATGGATTGCTGTATGAATTTATTGAACACTTATGTACACCACTCGGAACTACGTACAAGTAACTACGTTTCTATCGCTAGTCTCCACGCTTTACAAACCACTCTAAGCCTTATTCCAGCTTACTATATCTTCATCAGCCGTTCTCTGGCAGCGGCTTCTAATAGTCGAGATTCTTCAGCTTCGTGTCCTCAGGTTGTATCTTCACAGCCTCCCGAGCAGAACTCATACCTCAACCGACAACCGACAAATCTCAAATAACAACTACCAGGCTGGTGGCCAATTCTCACCAACCTTCTAGCCTTCTCTTCACAGCCTGACTTTCAACTAACTCTGTCTCAACTGATAACTAATTTGGTCGCCCAAATTGTCTTCCTTATAACAACATTTTATGGAGCGAATAGAAAACACCGATTCCAACGGTAACTGAATTATTTTGTGCTAATTCACTGACCCGGGAACGTGTTTGCCGATTCCTTACATAGAAACGGGTTGCATAACGCCATTATTTATTCGCCTATTGCATATCAAAGGCTGTCCAAGCTACAACAAAAAATATTAATAAAAAACAAACTCCGTGGCCTGAAATCCGTAAGTGAACTATAGCGACCGAGCTACCGCAGCTTGTCGGCGAAGTTCGTGTCAACTCTTGCGGATAGAGGGTGTCACATGATCAGCGCAACGGATTCCCAAGGCCGTTAATCTCGATTTTCTAGACCGGACCGCTATTTCCTTGAAATATTTCCTCAATTATCCTCACAAGGCTGAGTGGACCACGTTCCAGACCCACTACATCTCAGAAAATCGGGTAGCTCCGGGAATCAAACCAGGACCTCTCGATTTGTAGTCAGGAATTCTGACCACTAGACCACAGAGGCGGTTAATAATAATAATAATAATAATAAGCAGAAGTAAACTTAGAAGTAATAAAAATCAACTGAACTATACGAATATCTAATAAAATAGAGGATAATGAGATCATAATTAAGAATTAATTTAAATTAAGAAATTAAGAATTCTATGTTTACATCCACTTAGCAATTAAAAGAATTACTCGTCTATGCTAACACCCATTCAATTAAACATTTCCTTATTTCGTAAATTCCATGGAAATTCCGTCACACAACTTACATTCTGTTCCCAGTGTTGACAAAGTGGGCGACAGATTTGGATATGCATTAACTGCCTTCAAGCCCTCGTCACCCATTGCAGATAAGTGTACTTTGTACCTTATAAATATATGAACTTTGCCCATATATTCATATAACTCATGGCAAATATATGCTCAAATATGACACATAAATATTTAGAGGAGTGTAGTTTGTAGGGAGGAAAATCCACAGACTTCTGTTGATCTACACGGCATGATGGAGTACTCTACCGTCAACAAAGACGTGCTTATGGCTCTATTATGACGCAATTAATTATAATTTACCGTACGTGAATTAAGTCAGTCAAAGGTAGGACAGGGTCTGTAGGGATTTGTGGTGGCATGCCAATTGGTGCAAGAAATTCACCAGGATATTTGTTTATGTCGATTTGCAATAGGTTTCATTCAGAAGTTTATGAGATGGAAATTCCGACTGGCTTAATTAAAATTTCGCATAATTTGTTTGGTCTGTGACTGGTTACATTTTCATCTCCAACTCACCCACCAAGAACAAGGATACAGTTTCTCTTGCGAATTTCAGGAAACGTGACTGGCATAATTTCAGGCGATAGACGTAATGCCAAACTACGCTGATGTCAGACTATACTGAAAATCAAAATCTAAATTTAAACAGCTTGGGTCATTCCGCGCGTGGTGCCACTCAGTGAGCATAAACCGCGATTGGGCCCCAGTTTTTACAGGATGTCGGAGGAAGCTATCCCTATAACAAGCCGTGGAGGCCCATAAATAGGCAGGATATTCATCGGAATATATAGGACGAATGGTGAATAGACCAGTTTATTGTTTCAATTTTGTATTCTTTCAACATTCGCTTTACACGTGCACGTACTCTTTGTTATTTACTAGCTGTATCCTGCCACGCGTTGCTGTGGCTTTGAAATTTTGACACAACGTTGCATTAGGATACGCGTCAACATTTCAAAGCAATTGGTGAAGATCTTTCGGGGATTTAAGATCCTGAACAAACGAACATTTACATTTTTATTTATATAGATATTATGTTACACGGTATATGCCGGTTACTGTAGCCGAGCGATCTAAGGCATGTACTGTCTTCATTCGCTCGGGAGCCGGGATCGTGTGTTCGAATCCCACACAAGGCATGGATGTTTGGCGTGTGTTTATTCTGTGTTTAGGTAGAGGCCTTGCAACGAGCTGATCACTCATCCAAGGTGTCCTACCGTCTATAAAATGACCAAAATAAAAAAACTCGGCACCGTAAAGGTATAAGAGGAACGGATTAAGTAAGTTTTTTATAATTCGTATAGTGGGGGGTGGGGTCCAGGTTAATCCACTCGGCACGGCGGCCACTGATTGGCCTATAGTACCTATCCGCGTGATTATGATGATGGAGAATTTGATGGAATGAAGATTGGTAAGGGAAACCGAAGTGCTCGGAAAAAACCTACCCCAGCGGCACTTTATCAACCACAAATCCCACTTGACCAGACCCGGGTTTCAACCGGGGCCGCCGCGGTGGGAAGCGAGCGACTAAACGCTTGAGCTAAGGCGAGGCCACCGGATTAAGTAAGTACAGGGTATACGCTGTCACGTATCCGAGGGGTTCCATGACTAATAATAACGCGTTCTAGATGGAATGGTTGGGTTTATTGTCACACTTATTACAATTATTCTTAATTACAACCAATTATAACAGCTCAAAATAGATGACTGTCTAGAACTCGCTCCACTCCTTACTGGACTATGAATGTCTTCTCTTCCACTGTGACTGACTTGGTTCTGGTTTACGAATCGGTCACTTCTTCAGCTTCCACTGTCCGCTGGTTAGCACTCCACAGCTGAACACTGAACTACTCCTACGAATGAATCAACGAATTCACGAATGAACTCTTTTATAACTCAGGGCGAACAGAAGGAAGACCACAACCTTGAACTGTTCGTCTGTTATTATCTGTTTCATCCGTTGCTACGTAACATGTGTCAACGCTTTGATTTCTACAAGCGTACTCGTTGCTACGAAACGTGCTTGTAGCGAGCAGTTTTCTAACAATGGTCTATTCTGCCACGATAAAAAAACGTATTTTTATGGGTATTTTAAGAGATTTTCAACGGTATTTCTTACGATAGGCTATTTTGGGTTTAAAAACCAAATTGGTAACGTAACCATCTCGCAAGTCGCGACTCCACTCTGCTTCAATCCTGTGACTATTCTTCCTATTGTGACAAACGTTAGCGCTCAAAACAATGGCTTCAAACAAACATAAATGACATCAGAATTTATCCGAAACATTAGATTTTTAGCGTAGTACTAATCAATGGTAGGCATTTCACACGTTTAGCGTAGTTTTTGCGGCACTATGCTACAAACCTGAAGGTCACGGGTTCGATTCCGGATGATGACACTGGAATTTTCAATTGAAATAATCCTTCTAGTCTCACTATGGCTCTGGGGTCGACGCACCCTCTAACAGAAGTGAAGACCAGGAATTTTCTTGCGGTAAAAGTACTGCGGACGGCCTGTAATGCTGACAACCTCACAGCCATCTGTGAGCCGATTGTCTAGAAAATGTGGGAACCTCGACGTCTCACAAACCTATGGGCCTCTATTGCCTGTTACAGGGACAACTTCAACTTACCTCCATTCAAAGAGTCGCATTATCAGTCAGGAACTCTGGCCACTAGACCAGAGAGGCGGTCATAATTTTTAAATTAGGTGCACAAATTTCGGGTTGCTTCCAATGGCATAATGCCATTTCCAAGGCTTGTCAAAATCCGACCAGCGGTTCTGAAGTTTTAATATACCTACAGACGCAACCAGCTCTACATTCTTTCATTTCGCACATCTTCCAAAGCTCTTGCAGTATTGACAAATTATATTTTATCTGTGTGTTTCTAGTTGATATTATCTTTATATTGTCTCATCAGATGCCATATTTCTGAGATAGGTTTCTGGGCACTCAGATAAGCAAAAACGTTTGTAGAAAAACTATTTCTGTTAACATTTCTCATAAAGTTAGAGCCATTAGAAAAGAAAAAGCTGATTCCGTCACGTTCTCACTGACCGACCTTCTCACGGCATTTTTCTGTGTCGCTTTGTTTTCGTAGATTCCATTCGACGCCGACCTTTGTGCTGATACAGTAACTGACACAATTAACCCGAATAAGTAGTGCTATGAATCAACAGTAAAACTTGATTGTAATTCGAGACAGTCCGAAACTTTCTAAGTTTCAGAATGAACGTCAAATATTAATGCAACATGGAAATCAGCTATTCATTTCCTGAATTAGTAGACATGCATCTTGTGCAAGGAATGGAAATGCTACCTTTGCTAGGTTGCCAAATTGCTGTACTTCCTATGTGAGGTTTGAGGTTTTCACAGCGGCGACTATGAACAATATCGTCTTCTGGGATGTGGCGCCGTGTAGATCTTTTGTGAACCGTCTTTTCGGAGGAAATTACCGCTGGTTCCTCGCTAGCAGATTTTTCTACCCTGAAGATGGAGGCGATACGTTCCTCTGAAACGTCGGTTCACACAAGATCTACATGGCGACACATCCCAGAAAACGGCATTTTTCTTACCACACTTCTCTTTATTTTGAGAGTCCACTCCGACAGACAATCAGTTCTCACAGAAAGCGAAGGGCTGCTGGCAGTCCACTGAAGTAGTGTGGACGAAGATCTACGAGCACAAGTAAAAGCCAGAGGAGTCTCCCGACGAGCACGAGCGATGTGGACGCGCCTTAACGGTTTCACAAAATCACACATCATGCAGTTCACTACAGCACACACTTAAGTCTTCTCAGTCTGCTCTTTCTTCACCAGTCTTCTGGTAACGGTTGTTTTGCTCTGAGTTCCCGAAACATCCCCGGCCTCATCTACAGAGCCTTTCGACTGACTGACTCAACTAAACTAACTGACTCCCACTAACTGGCCTGCTTATAACATTTCAGCACGGACCGCAGAAGGAAACACCGTCTCTGTTGCTGTTTACGAGCCGTTGTTTATAACGGCTATTATCTAGTTATTTGTTTCTCTGTCGTTGCATAGTTACGGGTCTACATGCCACAATATCTCAAATTCCTAATAAAACTTAAGTTGGTTCATATTTTGTAGAAATTGCTCCATTCAGTCACACATTGTCTTTAATTTGTAAATTATATTTTACAAAAATGAACTGCTTCGAGAAGGAAATGCAGAAGGGGAGGGGGAAGAAATTGCGAGGAGGAAACTAAGAAGCATCACAGCTTTCCCCTGTACGAACTAAAATAAAAATCTAATAAGATATAATCTGAAGTAATTATTTTATTGCTAATGGGGTGAGACTAAGTCCCTTGTACTGCGGCCACTTCTGACCTATTGTACCAGCCCCAGATGATAGGTGAGGGTGATTGCGGAGCAATTGCTGGAATAAAGATTGGTAGGGGAAACCGAAGTACTCGGATAAAACCTGCCCCAGCGACACTTTATCCACCACAAATCTCACTTGATTAGTAATCTGAAGTAACAAAGGTCATGTCGGTTTTATCAAATATGGGACAGTTGCCTTTACTGCAGTTTGTAAAGAAAGAAGTTAATAAAGCACATCATTTTAAACAGGTTAAATCGACAGACTTATATTTACTACTTTTCTGTTTTGATTTAATATAATTGAACCACTTTTATATGCTTACCATTCGCGCCGAATAAAATACAATTCAACAATGAAACTAATGTTATAGAAAGCAACAATAATCATGATAAGTTGCATTAATTTGTTTCACATTGCACTGCTAACAGTGGCTTACAGTGTGTATATACTTAAGCTGTAGAATTCATAACTGAAATACTAAGTTTCTCTTTTCACTGTACTTAAACCATTGCAGCTACAGTCCAGAGTATTTAATTACTTGAAAAGTGAATGCGCTATTAAATAAAACATAGGTTTCTGAACGTGAAATGTATGGCAAGAGGTCACAAGCCTTCAACAGGCTACTGCAGTTGCACGCAAGCCTCTGCGCAGACCGAGCTGACCCAGAGAAGTGCAACATTACGAGGAAACCTGTGATGTGGTAATGAATGTTTGTTCCGACATGGGTGACAGCAGTTATATTCATGATAGCAGACATGTCATGCTAGTGTGGGAAAAATTAACGTTAACTTTGTCAGACACACTCGTAATAAAGTAATTATTAACTCAAAATATTAATTAGTAAGAAATGTTCTGTTGAAGAAAGCAGTCTTCTGGGGTTTTGCACCGTGTATCTGTGGTGTTAACCGACGTTTCGGAGGAACGTATCGCCTCCATCTTCAGGGTAGAAGAAAAAATATATAAGAAATCTGCAAGCAAAGAGACGTCCGAAACGTCGGTTAACACCACAGATACACGGTGCCAAATCCCAGAAGACTGCTTTCTTCATAGTCACCGCCGTGAAAGCCTCAAATCTTACAAATATTCTCTTGTTTCTCACTGGATCTTGTGCAGTTCACTTCAATGCCGTGGTCTCTGATGTTAGTAGAAAGTTCCTTGTGCTTCGTTTCTCACTTGGACGCAGTGGATTGCTGCTAAACTAGTAATATCTTTGTGTAAAGTATTTTCAGGCAAACTTTCGATAAACGATACGTTTTGTCTTGTGGCCACTTCTGGAGATAGGGATGAAGTTTCATGATCTCCAGACAGTTAAGCGGATACGATATAGGGCGTTTTAATATTTCTGTATAAGCAAGCCTCTCAGAATGGAATCTGGCGCATAGAATTTATTTGGTCACGGAATATTGATTCTAAAGTAAAATAATCTCTGGAACAGTAGGACGTTTCGGGAGCTTGCAGACTTCGGATTATTGAGCAATGAAATCTGCGTGTTAATATCATTGTATATTTCAATATTCGCCTAACGCAACTTTGAAATCTTGGATGAATTTATTTCGAAGTTTTAATAGTGTGACGTCAAACCTTACTTTCCCTTCACAAGAAATTCAGTAATAAAGGCATATTTATGACGAACTGAGAGTATTAGTGGGTTCCCTGTCTCCACAGCATAGTGGCTCCTTGCTTTGTGGATGCACATGACAACAGATACAAAGTATAGATAAGAATGTTTTAAATGAGAAATCGCACATCCCTGAAAAGAGACGGTGTCTATCCTAAAATGTTCTGCTTTACGAACTTTTACTATTATCTCGAAATCGGACTTAAGGCCAGAATATTGTGAGGCGATATTTGAAGGACCTATGAATGTTTACGTACATGGAATGTTAAGGTCGATACAAGTGAGATGTCTGAAGGCCGTTGGTTACTGTCGTAAGGTAGTAAATGAGGGTGTAGCAGAAATACAAGGCGTTAGGTTGCCGAATGAGGATTTGAGTGAAAAGGGAAATGTATAAATTATGACAGGTGGAGCGTCTCTATAACAGTCCATAAACGTTCTCACGGCAACGAATACAAACAACAATAGAAGAACTGCCGTTTCTATGCGACGGCCGGTAAACACTCTCCATAAGAACGCAACAGAATGCAAGCAATAAAAATATTATTTAATTTTGTTGACGTGTTCATGAAATCTTATAGTTGGGAACGACATTAATAAACCAAAACCTCATCCAGGAAGAACTTAAGAGGAGCCTGAATTCGGGTAATGCTTGCTACCATTCAGTCCAGAACCTTTTGTCTTCTCGTCTGCTGTCTAAATACATAAAAATTAGTATATACAAAACTGTAATTTTGCCTGTGCTTCTGTATGGGTGTGAAGCTTGGTCTCCGATATTAAGGGAGGAACACAGACTGAGGGTGTTTGAGAACAGGGTGATGATGAGAATATTTGGACCGAAGAGAGATGAAGTGACAGGAGGTTGGAGAAAACTGCATAATGAGGAGCTTCATAACTTGTACTCTTCTCCAAGTATAATTAGAAGGATCAAGTCAAGGAGGATGAGGTGGGCAGGGCATATAGCACAAGTGGGGGAGAAGAGGAATGAATATAGGATATTGGTGGGAAAGCCAGAAGGAAAGAGACCACTAGGAAGACCAAGATCCAGTTGGATGGACAATATTAAAATGGATCTTAGAGGTGGTATGGACTGAATCCATCTGGCTCAGGACAGGGACCAATGGAAGGCTCTTGTGAAATGAAAATGCTGGGAAATTCTTGAGTAGCTGCACAATTGGCGGCTTCTCAAGAAGGGCTCAACTCCATCAGTGGGTTCGTGAAATCTATCTGTGAGAACTAGGAGCATGCTCAATGTGAAGATTCACAGAGTGACCGCTGAGAGTCCGTGTCTGTGACCATATTTCTTTTAGTGCTTGTGCGTGTGAACATCTTATATATTA